>NC_056739.1:1691082304-1691382304 GCF_019279795.1 Protopterus annectens
CTCAATCATTGGTCTGATAAGTGAAGAGTACAGGGGTACAATGACCTCTCCTGATCTGGATGTGAATCCCTTCATGATCAGGTGGGCAATGTAGAAGGTCTTCCTAACCACTTTGGCAATGTGAGTGTCAAAAGAGAGGTTACTGTCAACTTGGGTCCCCAGGTCCCTGATAACTTCTTCCGTGTTTAATGGATTACCACCTATGTGGTAATTAGGGGTTACCTTGTTTTTCCCAAAGGGTATGACTATACATTTTTTTGGCATTTAGCTTAAGGCCATGGCTCTGGCACCAGTTATCCATTTCTATGAGACCTTTCTGGAGGATGTCTGTGTCTGATGGAGTGTCAATTATGGTGCCCAGTTTGCAGTCATCTGCAAATTTTGTCAGCCACAATCCCCTATGTTTGCCTGCACTTCAGAAAAATAAATGCCGAACAAGTGGGGCCCAGGACTGTGCCCTGTGGGACACCGCTCGTGACCGGCTTAGAGTCTGACATGGCACCAGCAACTCTAACCCTGTGTGTTCTGTCCTTGAGCCAGTTTGCAACCCATCTTGTGACATATGGGTTTACATCTAAGCTGGTGAGCTTTTCTATGATGCCCGAGTGGGGTATTGTGTCGAGCGCTTTGCTAGGTCAAGGTAGGCTGTGTGAACTGCCTTACCCTCATCAATGGCCTTAGTGACTATTATGAAAAAGTCGACCAAGTTCAAGAGGCAGGATCTGCCCTTGACAAAGCCAAATTGGGTAGGATCCAGTGTCTGTAGGTCCCCAATGTCTTTATTTATGAGTTCCATTATGATCCTCTCCATAGCTTTGCAGACAAGGCTCGTCAAGCTTATGGGGTGGTAATTTCCAGGGTCCATAGAAGCACCGCCTTTGTGGAGTGGGACCACAGTTGCCGTACGCCATTCTTTGGGTACGTATCCTGTAGTAAGGCTAAAATTAAACAGCAGCCTTATGTGTGGGTTTAGTTCCTCATTGAGTTCGTGTAGCACACAGCCGGGGACACCGTCCCGTCCCATTGATGCTGTGTTTTTTGCTTTAGAGAGAGCAGCTCTCACCTGGGCATCTGAGATGTTTGAGAGGCTAGACTCTGGTGGGATAGATATTTCTCCTTCTGGGGGGGGAGGGAGGGGAGAAATTTGCACTGAACCTGTCTGCCAGTATGTTGGCAAGGTCTGTGGGTTCAGTGATTTTTTTATCATTTTGGACTAATTCTGAGCATATCTGGGAGTTTCCACCCAGGTTTCTAACATAGCTAAAGAAGGCTTTATGATTGTCTTTTGTCATTAGCGATTTTTCTCTCAAAGTTACAGTAATTTTATTTTTTTTTTTTTTTAACCAGAAGCAAGTCACAGGTGAAGGGAAACGCACATCAAGTCTATGGCTTAAAATTCAGCATTCTGCAATTCAGCAATGTAAACTTTCAGTATAATTAGACTTAAATGAGTTTATTATTTTTAAAATTAGGCATTGCGATCTCAGTCAAATGAAATTCAATATGTTGAGATTTCAGTTGTGAAGTAGACCATATTTTGAAAATGTATACATGTATACATATACACAATAACACTTGAAAAAATGTTATAAACTTTTATAAGTATTACCAATTCCAAATACAACTAATTGTATACATTAATCTTCAAACTTTATTTAAAGGGACCTAATCTACAGCATACCTTTCACGTAGACTTGCCCAGAATTCATTACCAAAATACTGTTAATGGAAACGTTTTCATTAATTCCTGGGTATTCTGTTGCATTGGAATTTCAACTGCCAAATCATTTCCTTTATTTGCAAGGTAGGTTCCCAAACCGAAACTCTTACATTCTGAAGTACCTTCTCTGAAATAAAAGATTTCTTAAAATTCCCACATCTCAAGGTATGTTTATGTAAGGAATTCTTCTCTCCTCTCTGTTACGGCACATACTTGTTCATAAATCCTGTTTTTTATTTCGTCTCTCTTTTTCCTACAAAAAAAAAAGAAAGTCACATGATAAACATTGTGCAACATAAACCACTCCTTTGGTATTACAATTGTATATATCCCTGCATAATTACTCTAGTGTGGTTAACTGTGACATTACTAGTACCTTCCAAAGTACACTACATTATTTGCATGCCCTGCATTTTGACATTCGTCTACTTTTATATTCATCTATCATTCCCTTTTTTCATAATATTCCTCAAATTCATGCTCCTCTTAAATACAAACTTAGGTTTGGTTCCAGTACATTCCGAAACACTCCAATTCTTTAAAAATAGTTTTCATTTCACTATTCATTCCACTGTACATCAATAAAAATGTCTTAAAAAATCTTCTCCTTTACCATTACTTTTATAGGTTTTTCCTCTCCTCTCAGTGTTAGAAAAAAAAACTACCTTACCTAGCCTCTGAAACTTAATCACCTACTTCCTGAACAAATTTCATTAAATAACCACATTCCGTGAACATTTTACTCAACTGTTCCACCCCAAATTTAAAATCGATATTTTCAAATGTTATCCTAGACAGTCTCGCAAATTTGGCTTTAACTAAATTTCTCTTTTGCCACATCAGGTAAGCACTAGTAAAAAACTAACCATCAGACCAGGTAGCTTTCTGAAAAGTAATTTATTTAAATTAAATTTTCTCCCAGTCCTTACTAAAAGTAAAATCCAAATTTCCTTGCAATCACACTCAATCGTAAACTTTAAAAATTATGTTACCACATAAATATAACAATACAATTCTCTTAATTGATCAAGTGTACCTTTCCATGAAATTAGTAGGTTGTCAAGGATTCAGAAATAGGGTTAAATATGTTCATAATTATTATTAAAATACAATTCCTTTCCCAATATCAAAATAATATTTTGAAACATTGGAGCAGCTGCTACTCCCATTACCAACCCTCTCTTTGGCCTGTAATGGTCACCTTCAAAACATACGTAGTTATTAATTATAACTTTTTCCATCATTTCAACAAAAAAAAACTAGTTCTTGGCTCACGCTTGTTCCTGTGTATAGTACTTCCTGAAAGCACTCAAGTCCTTCTCAGTGATGTATAACTGAATAAATAAATAAATAAATAAATAAATAAATAAATAAATAAATTATCCTCAACATACATGGTAACAAATATTTATGTCTCATCAAATTCCACCTTGGCCAATTCAAAACAATGCTATAAATCTTTTAAAACATATTTCTTGTCATAAAAAAAAAATTCTTAAAATCATGTCAACCATTTTGGCCAAAAGTTTTGTTTTAGACCTCCCAGAAGACACAGTCAGTCAAAGAGGGGGATCACTAGTATCCTTGAGACTTTTTGCATCCCAAAAATCAACGGGACCAATGGCTTCTTTACGGTCAAATAATTAACCATGTTTGAACTCATAGTACCGTTACTGAATACCTCATACAACCATGTACCTGTTTTACAGTATGCTCAATTACTTTCATTTTTAGAGCTAAACTCAAAAAAGATGGTCATTAAAACAGACTATATCTTGGTATGATCGCCTACATGGGTGTTGTGAGGTTTGCCACTTCTGTCCTAAGAAGCATGAAGTTGGCTTTGGAGTAGTTTTTGACGGTTGTTTCCTTAATGGGGGTGGGATATGGATGTCTAGGGTGATTTGTTTGTGGTCGGATCTGACCAGCGAGGAGCTGACCTCTGGTGTGGAACACCTGTTACCCATATTGGTAATGACCAGGTCCAGGATATTGCTGCCCCTGGTGGGGGTGTGGACAAGCTGATCCAAGGCACTGGAATTTATAAAATTCCAGAAAACGTTCAGCGAAGCAGTTGATACACGAGTAGTTTTCCCAGTTGATGGTGGGGTAGTTGAAACCACCCATAATTAAGGTATTGTGCTGTACCTTAATATTTTCCAGTATCTTAAGAAATGAAGAGAGTGCGAATCCTGGGGCATGGTGGGGGAATCTGTAACAAGCTACAACCTGGATTGCAGTCATACCCACTGTTAGTTGCACTTGGGTAATTTCGGATGCATTATGTTCAGCAACTAGCCTGGAGATGCAGATATCCTTAATGAATATGGACACGCCTCCACCTTTAGTGTTTCGGTCCAGGTTAGGTGGCTGAAAGGTGTGGTATGAATTATAGCCTGGTAATGCAGGGGTGCTTTCTAGAGCCTTGAACCAGGTCTCTGTCACTGCACAGATGTCGAATGTTCTCCATTTTAATGAGTGCCTCAAATGAGTGCATTTTGAAGTTTATAGACGTTTAGCATAGAGTAGCATTATCCTCAGAGTTTGCTTGCTTGTATCTGTTACAGTGGTGAATTTAGCATTTGAACCTTACCTAAAAGGGGCACTATAGAGGTGGCAAGAGCCTTAGCCAGTATCTGGAATCCCAGGGGCAACAGGTGCAGGGCATCTCTGGCAAAGCATCATGGTCTGTCGACCATGTTACCCTAGGCAGACTGATACCGGATCCCCTTAGAATGACACCAGAAGCTTAGCCAATTGTTGAAGTCAATCATTTTGTCTTTGTACTGTGGTATCATTCTGGGCAATGGCAGGATGCTAGTCAGGGCTAGGGTCATACCTGCCTTTGTTACAAGATCCGAGAGCTACTCCATGTCTCTTTTCATATAGTCCAGGTAGGTACGTCTTAGGTCATTTCACACCAACATGCACAATAAGAGTCACATTTGTACTTGTTGTGGAGTGACCCGAGTGCATGTGTTATGTGACGGATCCTAACATCCGACAGGCAGCTGACAGCAACTTTCTCCTTGTTTAGCCTGGTAAGTGGGACATAAAAGTGTGCCCAACTATAGAGTCACCTAGTACTACTGTGTTGGGTACACTCTTTTGCCTTATGGGCTGAGGTTGAGTGGCACACTGACATTGTGGGCTATTTCTCATTTGGGTAGTGTGTGTGTGTGGGGGGGGGGTTTGTCTGCATTTCAGCTTGGGAGGTCTCTGTTGCTTGGGCAGATTTTTATTGATAGCCTTCATGAATGTAGGTGTGCGCTTTGTGTTTCTGTGTGGGTTTTGAAGGACTGTGTGTTGAGTGTGGTGTGGTGCAGATGTTTACCTTCTCCTCTTGACTGTCTATTCCAGTCTTGGCAGGAGAGAGCTTGGCTTCCAGTCTGGCTATAGAAGTGCATCTCTCAGGTTGTAGTGTTGGGTGGTAGGAGAAGAGGGTTGTCTGTGTACATGAGGCAATTGCTACATTGCAGCAAGATGCCCAGATTTATCAGGTGGACAGGAGAAAACGCCAGGAGCTGACCCATGGACATGCCTGGATAGGCGCTTATTAATTTAAGTACTAAGAACAGTTTTCCTCATTACAAGTGAAGAAAGGTAGAGTGCTATAGTACTTTGTAGTTTATTTAGTGCTTACGAGTTCTGAGCAACTGAAGTGTGTAAAAGGTCTAAGGGATTTGAGATCTTTGCTTGGAGTTGCTTGCATGTGTATTATCGTGCCCCAGGTAGGTGCACAGGAGTTTTTCCTTGATGAATGGCTGGTGGTGGAGGTGTAGTGGAGAGGAGGGAGGTAGTTGGGAGCATGTCTTTTTGTGTGTGTGATGGGTTGGCAGAACTTTGGAGTTCGCTGCAGACTACTGTGTAAACAGTGCTGGGTGAGCAAGTTGGTATTGTTAGGAAGGTAATTTTTTTGAGCTGTGGTGCAGAGTCTGAGATACCTGAACATACTGGGGCCTTGTTGGGTCAGACTGTGGTGGCTTCCAGGGAAGTGGTTTGCTGCAGGATAAGGGTCATGGTCTGGAATGGCTGTGCTGGAAATGGCGAGTGTAGTGAAAGGGATGGAGCAGCTGGGGGTGGGCTCTTCAAAGTGGGTTGGGAGCAGACTGCACGGTGGAAGGAGGGAGTTGTGGGAACAGTGAATGCAGGGTGATATTTCTGGAGAGGGCTAGGATTTTAAAGCAGAATTTGAGTGAGCTGTATGGCATTTGGCTGACAGTGACCAATTAGACTGTAGGTGACGTATGGCGTTTTCAGCTACGGGATTGCCAGTGTGGCTTGTTTTCATTTCTTTAGATGTTTCTTGTTTAAAAAAATAAAACAAATGCACACGTTCCCATGAAACGTACGTTTTTTCTAGTCTAACCCAGTTAAATTGTGCCTTGGAGAATATGGACATTTTAATCAGAGTTTCCAGTACCAAATTCACATCTTCCATAAATTTCTTCAGAAATCTGCATTTTTGCAATATTTTCCCTTCTAGTCTCCCCAGACACATACTCACTTTTTCAAATCAAATTCCACTCCCCACCTATAAGTAATATTCCCTGCTGAAAGCCAATTACCTCTCCAAAAGTTTTCTTAAGCTCCATAACAGTTTTTAGGTGGAATATAAAAAAAAGTGCCAGTGCGATCCTCTGCCGTTGCTAACAGCCATTACCATCACAAATCTACCATCATCATCTTTTTCAGTCTTCTATCGCTATTGGAGCTACTCTAGCAATTAACAAGTACTCCCTTTTTTACTTCGTCACTAATATTCTGCTTAATATCCATCCTGAAATCCTTCCTTTAAATCAACATTTTCATGCTCAGTTCTTTCCAAATATCTTAAACAGTATTTGCACTCTGCATTTCTTAGTACAATTCAACGCTGTCCGCCTACATTCACAAAACCATTCACATTCCATAATATAGAAAAGGACTCCATTATGACAAGGAATTATTCCCACCCATTATATATGGCAGATATATGCACCCACCAAGTTCTGGCAGATATTTTCCTCTCCATGTGAACCTGCCACATTTTCCAACACTTTTTTTTGGTCATTAAAACAAAAAACTCCAGAACACCCCCATAGCCTGCTAATTTAATACAAACACGCACAACAATGTACATGTTCAAATAATGAAGTTTGGCCTTTCTAAAAGAACAACTGCCTAAGCAGACAGCAACAGACACAACCATCATCCAACCTAAAGTAAAGGTTGTCTTTGGCAAGACTTGTGTACTGCCTACGCTCCTACTCCAAAAAAAGAACAGGCAATAATTTATCTTTATTCCCCTTCCAGATGTTAAAACTTGCACACCTTCAGAAATCATTAACTTTTACCCTTAAAGAAACCAGTGTTCTGGCTTTTTTTGTCCTATTATCAGCTGGTCTCCATGGAAACACAAAACATTTATTGTTAAGCTGCAGAGTTCTAAACACATGCTGAACATTTATTGCTAAAGGAAAACTTTTCATTACATTCAGTACTGCCTCATTTACTTGTTTCCACTTAAAGCTCGTTACTAGCTGAAGCTAAGCATCTTAATCCAGACATTCACCTATGCAAATTTAAGAGAAACATATCAGCTCTGCATATATTAGGGACATGTACCTCTACCATTTCAACCACCTAAACAACCCAAAATCATAATCTACTAACTTAAACATGCTTTTGTCCAGACTTATCTTTTTGCATTGTAATACCTATATTTCTTAAAAAAAAAGTCACCTATTTTAGTACAGTTTTTTTAGATAGGTGCCGCCTCACAGTAAGACGCTGTCCGGTTCGATTCTCAGCTAGAGCATCTTCTGCGTGGAGACATGCGTGAATGGGCGTACCTTCGTTGAAGGTTGTGCATCAGGCCAGGCAAGCCGGTACGTAAAAATCAACTGCCAATCATTAGCGGACCAGCTGTGCGACCCCTAACCGGGAAAAGCCAAGAGACACAAACAAACCTACAATTTATATAATGCAATATTTCCAAGAAATACTGTAAACAGAAACGGATTCACTTCCATTTGCCTTTTTCCTTTCTCTTCTCCCCTCAGTATCTATCCAACATTAAATGACATGAAGTGGGGCAAAAGCCTTTCAGTTCCCCAAAAAGTTTAACCAAGTCAGCAAAAGTCAATCCTTTCCAATTTTACTTGTACAGCCATATTTCACAAATGCAACAGATGCTTTGTAATCTCATATTTATTCACTAACTTCCATGTCGCTATTCTTGCTGCTCATCTTCCCAACTCTAAATTACAGTTCAAACTCTGAAGTACTACCAATTTGGTCAACTCCTATGATTTTCTCCGTTTCTCAAGCATTTTCATAAGGAACACTGGAAAAGCTTTTACTGGCAAAGTCTCACTATGAGCTTTATCATCAGAATACTGAGAACCAAGACTTCCAAGATGACTGCACATTGACTAACATCTTAACTCCTGCTCTCCCAGTGTAAAAACAGAAACTTAGCAAAAAAAAAGCCAGTGGACCTAGATTTTTGGGAAATTTCATTAACTGTCTAGTAAGTGCACGGTCTGGATGCCAGGAAAAAAGAAATAGAGGACCTAAGAAAAATCAGCTACAAAAGGCAAAAAAAAACACCACACATACTGGGAAAGTACTGCAACTGTTCAGCAAAAAGCAGTGCAAGCTCCAGACATGACTTCCAGTAACCTAGAGGAAAGTATAAGCCAACTGCCCACAGACTGACTAAAAGAATTAAACACTGATGGAGTATATATCAACTCACATAATAAAAAAGACTGGAAAAAATGGAAGAAGCTTTAAACAAATATTCAGATAAGGTGATAAAACTGTAAAACTAAAAGGTCGAAATGAAGACAAGGCTGGCTGAATACGAGTGCACTCAGGAGATATTTCAAACAATAGTGGAAATACAGGACAGAGTACACAGAAACAACCTGAGTTTTTTGCTGTACCTGAGAAGCTGGAAGCAAGACATGGTATTAATTTTATGAAAGTACAAATTCCACAACAGGAGCAATTAACTGAAAGGGCACATCATGTGTATCCTCCAAACCTGGCTATGAGAAAACAACCTAGATCTTGTGCTGGTAAGATTGCATCTTTACTATTAAAGGAGTCGATTTTAACAAAAAAGTGCGCTAGGAGGACAGAACGCTAAAAGTGGGAAACAGCAGTGTGTTTTTGGAGAATGGCTACTCATTGTTCATCAGGCAGGCCAGGAGTTAAAGTACTGCATTATTCAGGGAATGTCAAGAAGCAAGTGTCAGATTCTAACTGCTGTACCCACCTATCTTCAAAATATTTCCCCGGAAAAGAAAATCATTTTTGATTAAGTACATGCAAACAAAGAAATACAAGTTTGTCCAACAAAAAGATGTAAAACAATATATTTTAAATTTTGTTCCTCTTGTAATAATGATCACAGATGGACAGTGCCAGTGAAGCCCTCTTCCAGCGTTTCAATGGAAAATGCTTAAAAAGGAAAAAAGCATAAAAGAAAGAGTTGACTTGAAGAATCAACAGTACATTGGAAATAAAGTAGATCCACAGTTTGGGAGAAGCAGCTGAAAAGTAAAAGAAAATTTGGAAATATTGGACTCTCGGACTCCGTTACACTTGTAGGGGACTTCATGTCATTAATGTTCAGAAAAATACTCAGGAGAGGGGAAAAGAAGGGAGAAAGTTAAAGTAAAATTGTTTTCTTAATAGCTCTATTTAAGATAGTGGATGATTTTCTTTGCTTGTTTTCAGGTTTAAGCGGAATGGGGGATACCAATGTAAACAGGTGCCCCTGTTTTATTTTATTTTTCGCTCTCTTCAGTCTCCTTTCTCCTTGTTCAGTTTTAAGAAATGTTGAGCAATAAAAAAGAAGAATCAAAATCTGGTTAAGACAGCATGACAAAAAATAGTATGCTTTTTCTCATTCTTGCATACGAGAATAACTGGGTTAAGGTCATTACCTTAATCTAGGTAACAAGTTTTAAGAAAATGCAAGTAAATAAAAATATTGACTATTATAAAATATGGACTATAAGGCTTTTTTGCAGCAAACGTGTGTGCCGGCTTCTCATGTCTCTTGCAGACAATCTGATACAGAGAAATGGCTTGGAAAAATGTTTTCTGAAAGCATTCAAGTGTCTTTCCAGCTTACACAGCTATTAAAATAAGACAAAACCAGACAGCACTTAATAGAACCATGGGTTGTACCATATGTCTTAGCATGGGCAACCTTTCTTTTAGGTCAGCTTGAGTCCGTGTGTGGCTGTCAGTTTGGAACATTTGTTTTTATTAGGAGAGTAAAACTTCAATATGTCATGATGTACATAGCTCTGAGTGTTATCACCAAGTTAATAGGTTTTAATGGGTATTAGTTGTGTGTGTTAATTTAGGGTTTTCAATAAAACAGATTTCTGCAAGATGTGACAAAAGCTCACATGGAGATGACAAGAAACTGTATAAAATATAAGTATAAAATATAAGTATCTTGATTTTTTTTTATTATTTTTACAGATTACTGTTTTTACAATTTAATATATATAAAGCACTTTGTCTATTCAGTATCTTCAGAAATCCTTATCCGTTTAAAAACTTTCATTTGTCTCTGTAGTGCTTGCTGTCTTGTAGGCTATTTTGTCCCAGCCTCCCTCCCTGTTGGGTGTCTTGCTCTTATACTTGGTGGCTTTGCAGTTGCCCGCCCCTACTGTGACACACCTCCCAGTCTAGTGTCATTAGCTCATTCTGCTTAATACAGAGAGAACATTTGATAAGGCCTTCTGTTCCTCATTTTTCCCTTTCAAAAAGTAAAACAAAACTTTTTTTTTTTTTTTTTTCTTCTCTTTCGCCTGAACCTTCTTGTGTTCTGACTGTCCTTCTCAAACATTTTGGAAATATACAGTACATTTCAAAGCATTTGTTATAACTGTATTTGCTATAACTGATTTAAGTATTTTTTCTGGCTTTTTGATTTACTGCTTAGCGACTGCATTTTAGCCTGTTTATACAGCTCTGCATTCTATTTAAACTGTTTTTGTGTTGATTAACTGTTTTGCACTTTTAAAAAGTTAGTTGTTGCTTAATTTTACCTGTAGGCTAACACACTCAAGTGCGCTAGCCGCTTAAAAGCATTTATAGCATTTACTGTCTGTTTTCTACAAAAAAGAAAAAGAAGAAAAAAAAAAAAATCTGTTTTCCCACCTTACTGAACTAGAATAGTCCAGTCTTCAGAGTTTGCTGATCTCTGGGCTTTCTCTTGGTTCCTGTGCTATTCCATATCCTTATTTGGATAAAAGGAAGCGTCTTTGTTCACCAGTGGGAGTGGGGAGCACTGAGCAGCCTATTTGTCCCTAGAGGAGTGGTTCCAGCCAGAAACTTGTAGTCTATTGGCCATTTTGGATCAATTCCTAGCTCTTTTCAGCCCCCTGTAATAAAGCCTGCTTTAGCGCGCTTTTTCGCTTGTATTCAACTCAACACAGCTCCTCGTGCTGTCCTGCAGAGTTCTACAAGCAGCAGAGAGCAAAAGAGTGACTTTTTCCTGATTTAAGTATTTTTTTCTGGCTTTTTGATTATTTACTGCTTAGCGACTGCTTTTTCGCCTGTTCATACAGCTCTGCATTCTATTTAAACTGTTTTTTGTGTTGATTAACTGTTTTGCACTTTTAAAAAAGTTATTTGTTGCTTAATTTTACCTGTAGGCTAACACACTCAAGTGCGCTAGCCGTTTAAAAGCATTTACTGTCTGTTTTTCCTCTTTTCTGCAAAAAAAAAAAAAAAATCTTGTTTTCCCGCCTTACTGAACTAGAATAGTCCAGTCTTCAGAGTTTGCTGATCTCTGGGCCTTGGCTTGGTTCCTGTGCTATTTCATATCCTTATTTGGATAAAGGGAAGCTTCTTTGTTCACCAGTGGGAGTGGGGAGCACTGAGCAGCCTATTTGTCCCTAGAGCAGTGGTTCCAGCCAGACACTTGTAGTCTATTGGCCATTTTGGGTCAATTCCTAGCTCTTTTCAACCCCCTGCTATAAAGCCCGCTTTAGCGCTTTTATGATTTAGCGGAGTTGCCCATAGAGCACCATCGGGCAGCGCCGGTTAAACAAGGTTAAACTATTTCTGTCTCCGTAAAGTCTGCTTTTCAATTTTTCCCTTAGAACTTCTCTACTTGCAATCTAAACAGTCTATTCTCTATCTCAAAAGCTCAGCACTTGCTCCTAAAGCATTTTTATATAGGTAAAGCTCAGCACTTGCTCCTAAAGCATTTTTATATAGGTAAAGTACTTGTATACTAAACAAAGTACTACATTAGCCTAGAATCCCCTTGAGTACCCATTTCCCTATAGGTCCCTTCTGACTCAGTTACACAGCAAACTTTTTCTAGCATGTCTAAGGGTCAGTTGCTAGCGTCCTCTCCTGTTCAGCTGGTGAATCTGGGCATCTTGAGGCAATGTTACAATTGCCTCGTACACAGACAACCCACTCCTTCTCCCACAAAACACAAATACATGTGAGAGATGCAACTATATAGCCAAACTGGAGGCTGAGCTCTCTCAACTCAGGACTGGCAAGACCAGACAGGAGGAGAAGGAAACCACGCACACCACAAACCCAGTTTCACATAGAACTATCACAACTGCAAAACAAACACATAAACACACAAAGACATACTCGGAGGCAATGATCAAAAATCTACCAAAACTACAGAGGCCTCAAAAGCAGACACCCAAGCAACTGCCACTTCAAGACATAAGACATGCAACACACAGTTCTCAAAGTCAGTGTGCTAAACAGTCACAGCCCTTAAGGCCAACCACAATGCCAGACACACTTGTTATAGGTGACTCCATAGTCAGACACACTGACGTCCCACTCACCAGACTGAACAAGGAAAAGATCACAGTAAGCTGCCCGTCAGGCGCTAGAATCCGCCACATAACACAAGCATTCAGGTCACTCCACAGCAAGTACAAGTATGACTCAGTCATTGTCCATGCCGGTGTGAACGACCTGAGACGTACCTCCCTGGACTACAGGAAAAGAGACATAGAGGAGCTCTCAGATTATGTAGCCCAGGCCGGTATGACCCTGAGCAGTATCCTACCCTCACCAAGAATGATGCCACAATACAGAGACAAAATGATCAGCTTTAATAAATTGGCTTAATTACTGGTGTCATTCTAAGGGGATCCAATGTCTGCCTGCCTGGGATGACATGCTTGACAAGCCACGCTGCTTCGCAAGGGACGGCTTGCACCTGTCACCCCTGGGCTTCCGGATATTGGCAAAGGCTCTTGCCACCCCCATAGTGCCTTTTTTAGGCAAGGCTCAAATGATAAACCTACCGCCCTAGAAAACAAAAATGGAGAAAAACTAAGGGTAATACTGCTCAATGCCAGAAGTCTAAACCTCAAGATGCACGCCCTCGAAGCCCTCCTCCGTATGGAGAACATCGATGTCTGTGCTGTGACTGAAACCTGGTTCAAGGCTCCTGAGAGCACCCCAGCACTATCAGGTTATACCTCATATCATGCGTTCCGGCCCTAAAATCCAGACCGAACCACAAAAGGAGGGGTAGTATCCATATTCATAAAGGATACCCACACCTCCAGGTTAGTGGCAACGCACGAAGCATCGGAGACCATCCAGGTGCAATTAACCATAGGTAAAACTGCCCTACAATTTGTAACATGCTACAGACCACCTTCTCAAACTCAGGAAACCCACACAGCCTTCCTGAAGACACTGGAGAGTATGAATGTCTCTCCAAACACCATCATATTGGGTGACTTCAACTACCCAAACATAGACTGGGAACATTACTCAAGCCCCAACACCCTAGCCCAAAGGTTCCTTGAGTTCATAAACTCAAATGCTATGGAACAACTAGTCACCATTCCCACAAGAGGAGAAAATATACTAGACCTGATCACAAACATGGGGACAAAATGCTCCACACCGGAAGTATATCCCTCATTGGCGAGATCAGACCATAAATTAATCTCACTGGAGATCCACATCCTGCCCCCAGCAAAAAAGACCACAGTGAAGAACTTCTCAAAAGCAAACTTCACACTTCTTAAGACTGGAGTGGTATCCTTCAAGGCCCCCCGAGCCAGTGGAAACCACAACCCACGCTGCTGAAACCCTTACAAATGCCTTCTACGAGCACCTCCAGGAATGTATGGATCAAGCAATCCCTAATAAAATCAAGACCCTTTCCACCAAAGGCAGGCGCCCAGTCTGGTGGACTCCAGCCATAAACAAACTCTACAACAAGAGGAGAAAGCTACTACATGACAGAGCAAAATCCCTAAATGGGAAGGCATCTCTGATCAATACTAGCAAAAAACTACGATCACTCATAAAATCATCCAAGGCCAACTTTGAGAGAAAAATCGCTAATAACATAAAAGACAATCATAAAGCCTTCTTTAGCTATGTTAGAAACCTGGGTGGAAACTCCCAGATATGCTCAGAATTAGTCCAAAATGATAAAAAAAAAAATCACTGAACCCACAGACATTGCCAACATACTGGCAGACAGGTTCAGTGCAAATTTCTCCCCTCCCTCCCCCAAAAGGAGAAATATCTATCCCACCAGAGTCTAGCCTCCCAAACATCTCAGATGCCCAGGTGAGAGCTGCTCTCTCTAAAGCAAAAAACACAGCATCAATGGGACCGGACAGTGTCCCCGGCTGTGTGCTACACGAACTCAATGAGGAACTAAACCCACACATAAGGCTGCTGTTTAATCTTAGCCTTACTACAGGATACGTACCCAAAGAATGGCGTACGACAACTGTGGTCCCACTCCACAAAGGCGGTGCTTCTACGGACCCTGGAAATTACCGCCCCATAAGCTTGACGAGCCTTGTCTGCAAAGCTATGGACAGGATCATAATGGAACTCATAAATAAAGACATTGGGGACCTACAGACACTGGATCCTACCCAATTTGGCTTTGTCAAGGGCAGATCCTGCCTCTTGAACTTGGTCGACTTTTCAAAACAGTCACTAAGGCCATTGATGAGGGTAAGGCAGTTCACACAGCCTACCTTGACCTAGCAAAAGCATTCGACACAATACCCCACTCGGGCATCATAGAAAAGCTCACCACCTTAGATGTAAACCCATATGTCACAAGATGGGTTGCAAACTGGCTCAAGGACAGAACACACAGGGTTAGAGTTGCTGGTGCCATGTCAGACTCTAAGCCGGTCACAAGCGGTGTCCCACAGGGCTCAGTCCTGGGCCCCCTCTTGTTCGGCATTTATTTTTCTGAAGTGCAGGCAAACATAGGGGGATTGTGGCTGACAAAATTTGCAGATGACTGCAAACTGGGCACCATAATTGACACTCCATCAGACACAGACATCCTCCAGAAAGGTCTCATAGAAATGGATAACTGGTGCCAGAGCCATGGCCTTAAGCTAAATGCCAAAAAATGTATAGTCATACCCTTTGGGAAAAACAAGGTAACCCCTAATTACCACATAACTTCTTCCGTGTTTAATGGATTACCACCTATCAGGGACCTGGGGACCCAAGTTGACAGTAACCTCTCTTTTGACACTCACATTGCCAAAGTGGTTAGGAAGACCTTCTACATTGCCCACCTGATCATGAAGGGATTCACATCCAGATCAGGAGAGGTCATTGTACCCCTGTACTCTTCACTTATCAGACCAATGATTGAGTACAACGCCCCATTCGGAATGTACCTTACCCGACACCTGCAGCAGTTGGAAAGACCCCAAAAGTTACTCACCAAAAGGATAAAGGGGCTCAAACATATGTCATACGATGCCCGACTGAAGAAACTCCAGCTCTATTCAGTCGCATACCGTCTGCTCAGAGGTGATCTGTGCCTGACATACAAGGCCATGTCCAACCCGGAATTAATGGACATGCTCCATCTCAAAAAATCCAAATCCACCAGAGCCACGAGAGCAAGAGACTTAAACCTCAATACGGGTATAAATAGGACGTGCTGGAGGGACAGATTCATCACCCAGAGACTCCCTACACTATGGAACAGAATCCCAGTCCATCTGAGGCAGAGCCCCTCACTGACTCTGTTCAAGAGAAATCTTGACGAGTGGATGGGAGATCGTAGGTTTACCCCGGGAATCATCTCTGTATCACTGCTGGACAGAGGCACAGCAAACTAATGGGTATAGTATTCTCATCCTAAGGGGTGGTGAAAGCCACACACACTCTGGCTAGGCTTATAAATGCCCTAGGGCAGATAGCCTAGTATGAACCTAAAAAAGATTAACCTGCCAAACAGTGCATGCATTTAAACACTAAACTGAACTAGACATTAACAAAAATGCTGGACATAAAAAGTGGGAATAATAATTCTTAAGAATATGAAGCTTTCTATAATGTATTTAAAACATTAATGGTCTCGCATACAAAAACAAAAAAACAAACAAACGAGAGAGTAGTGAACTACATTAAAAATGTACAGTGCAAATAGCTGTGCCACTGGAGATGCACTTGGAAAGAATTGAATGTATGAATTTGATGAAGAAAGGTTTTCAGGATGGTTATTCAGAACACCTGGGGGCAAAGGAAGAGAGGAGTACTTATATTAATTGCAAGAGGTGCTCCAATAGTAACAGAAGAGGCTAAAAATGGTAATGGCAGATCTGTAGTACTAAGGGGCTACTGGCAGGGAAAGAGGATTACCATGGCATGTATTTATATCCCACCTAAAACTGCTATAATGGAGCTTAAGAAATTAGGGGGAAATAAGATTTCAGCAAGGAACATTACTTATAGGTGAGGACTGGAATTTGATTTGCAACAGTGAAGATGTGTCTGTGGGGCTCAGAAGGGAAAATGTAACTAAGGAGAATAGACGTTTAAAGAAAAATATGAAAATATTTGGCATGGAAGATGCAAACTCGGTACTAGGAGTTCAGAGCCACTTTATATATCATTTCCAAGATACAAAAACAGGGCTAAGCTAAACAGAATTTAAAATTTCACAGAAACACATGCATTTAATTGAAGGACTTAATATACACCCAATAACCATTTCAGATCATGTGCCAATAATTAAATAAAAACAGGGTCATGAAATAAAAATGACACACTGGCACTGTCCTATCTAGCTGCTGAAAAGAGCAGCATTTAAGGAATGGGTAGTGGAAATTATTCAGTAGCCATTAGAAGACATTTCTTCTGAAAGTATAGCTATGGATTGGGATAAAATTGAACTGGAGTTTAAAAACAGGGAGAAAAAAGAAAGGGAGGTATAGTGAAGTGACAAAAATTATTTAGAGGGACTGACAAAAGCTGAAGTATTGCAAAATATGGGGCATCTCACAGAAGAGGAGGTATGACTGCAGAATGCTAAAACAGAAAATAAGAGATTACCTCGATAAAATGCACAGGGAGAGAAAGACTGCTGTTAGTAACTCTAGAACACAATGACTGACAAAAGAAGGTAGAAAGGGCAGTCACCAAGCTTAGGGAGCCAATAACATGGAAGATACCAAGGGATCCTGCACAAGTATTAGAAATATTTCAGTAATTCTACGAAAGTCTGCATAAAACACAGAACTATGAGAATCAAGAAAAGGTACAAATGGAAAGGTTTATGGAAAAATTAAATATGCCAAGGTTAGAGGCACAGAAGGATCAATTACTAACAGGATAGGAGGTAAAAATGGTGATGTATAACCAAGAGGTATGTCTCCAGGAATAGATGGTATTAATGCAAAAGTTTGGAAGCTGGGGGGGGGGACTGGAAATCTTTGTTTAACAGTATTTTAAGAGGTTGAGAAATAGAAACAACTTGGAAGAAAGTGATGGTAGCTTTAATACCTGAAGAGAGTAAAGATCCATCAAATCCAGCTTCATAAAGGCCCATTTCAATACTAAACCATGACTGAGTGTTTATGTGTATAACGGCTAAAAGAATGGCAAAAATGTTTGTGCCAAAATTGATAGATAAGGATCAAAGTCATTTTGTATGTGTGTGTGTGTGTGTGGGGGGGGGGGGCATTTGACAACATTAAAACAGAACAGCGATGATCCAGAGGGAAGCAAAATGCAAGAAAATACCACTGTTGTTGCTGGGTCTTGATGCAGAGAAAGCATTTCACAAACTACGCTGGGACTTTACGAGCAGAGCAATTGAAGCATTTGCATACCCTGATAAAATTCTAAGGTTGATTAGGAGGATATACGAGGTATCAGAGTTGAAAATTAAAGAGATTGGGGTCCTTTCTGATAATCTCTGCTTGAGCAGAGGAACTAGGCAAAGATGTCATCTTTCCCCATTGATATTTGCACTATATTTAGAACCACTGGCAAAGAAAATAAGGGACTCAAAAATTCAGGAATAGAAACTGGTATGGTAGTCAAGAAAAGCTGGCTCTATTTGCAGATGACATTATTTTATACCTGACAAAAGAGACACATATTACAGTGCTGTAGAACATATTCAGACAGTTTCACATCTTTTTGGGAACCAAAATTAATAAAGCTAAAACAAAGGCAGGCGTGGTAAATTATGTATCCACATACAAACTGGTTCCGCAACATATAGGAACATGATAAAATGAAGTATTTAGGAGTATGGATTAAAAATTATTCCAGTGTGTTAAGCTAAGGATACGGGGGAAGAGACTAAAAAGATAATACAAAAACTGAGAAAAAAGTAAGCTCTGTTATATGGATATTGATAGCAAGATACAAGCAGTTAAAGATCTGCCTGATAAAATGTCTTTAGCCCCTTTAGTCTTATCAACCAGAGGAGAATTTGTGGATAGCAATTAATAAAGAGCTAAAGAATTTTACCTTGCGGGGGGATAAGCTTATTCTTCTAATAGGACAGGACAGATTGGTATTACCTGATTTGAACAGGTATTGCAGAGTAACAGTTAAGGCTCCTATATATACCACAAGCAGAAAACTATAAATTTAAAGTAGAAATATGATGAAACAGGAGGAGAAGCTCAAGAAACAAGGAGAGACTGGGATTTTGGATGTAAATCTTTAAGGAGAATAACCATACTGAGCATTAGATTCACAAATTAGCAGAAAACATTCTAACTACTAAGCCAACATGGGAATGAAGAAAGGAGATTCTGCTAATAGGGATGACTGCAGTTAGGGATGCAGAGAATAGGTGGCTGGGATTTATTGGAGAAAACTAGTAAAGGAACCAAGGTATTAGCAGCAAATAACTGGAGAGGGAAAGGTAATAGAATGGGAAGATGCCAATAACTTATCTGGTCTGCAGGTCATAAATTCCCTTCAATATCAAGGATTAATAGAGTATAGGTAGAGAGAAAGAAACAGGGAGGTCCTAAACCAAAGACCAGCACTACATACAGAACAGGCTACAGAGGAAATGAAGTTTACCAAGCAAAAAGTGAGAAGCAAGCAAGTTGAAGGAGACCTTGCTTCACAGACGTCAGAGAACTTGCAAGTGAAACCTCTTCCACTGTTGCAAAGGAAAATGACCAAAAATCCTAGAAACAGACTATAAAAATCAGGACTACATTGAACTAGAAACCAGTACTGGGTGCTCAAGATGAGGAAGATGACGCTCAGCAATAATGTGAATGTAGTAAATAAATGAAAGATTAGAAGTGTGTGTTTACAAGAAGTGTCTAAAAAGACCAGAGGTTTGTTGACTGCTAAATTAGTGGGAGGGCTCAAACATAAGTCTCACTCGTTATTTAGGTTTAGGACAATGGAAGGACCAAAGATGCAACAAAGAAAGACGTTCTTAGTAAAATGTGTACAAGCCGGTCAAGTAAACTACACATTTTATAGTAGTTCTGTATAATATGTACATTTTATATGCGAGGTAGAGACCTTATCAGTGAGATGTTTATGCTACTGAAGAAAGAAGGTGCTTCTGATGGCACTGTATCCAGGGTTTATACTGTAAAAAGATAAAGGCTATATACATTACAATGGTATCCTATGTTGCTGAAGAATGTTAAAGCGTACTGATCATATTGTGTGTGTGTGTTAAAAAAAAAAGAAAAAACACACATTTCCCACTTTTATATAAAAGTGGAAGTGCTTAATTTACACTGCACTCAATGGATTTTTTTCTAAGCCAAAAGGCTAGAAAGTATGAAAATGGTAGTTCTCCAGCATTTTGGGAATAAAATATTGCATTTGTAAAGCTCTTAGCTAGGTTTTCTTTTAAACAAGAGAACTTTGTTGTGTGATGCAATGTTTTCAAATCCTTAAACATGGTATACTAACAGTACAATACTAGTACCTCAAGTTACACAACAGCGAAGAGAGACTTTGCCAAGCGACAAACTACAAGTTTGCCATGGTTACTTTCAGCAATCTTAATTAAGAGACAAACTTTTTAATTTGTCACCCTCCATCTGCATTACCATACAATCCCTCAGGAGTTTGAGTCATCTTAATTATCCTCCTTTATCATGAGGTCCCATAACTGCCACTTATCCCCATCCAGTTTACTCATCTTGTTTTCCTCTAAGTAATAAATCTCTGATTTACAATACTTTCCCCTTCTTCAAACTGTGGCTTAGAATTACTCTTCCAAGCCCTGGTTATCACCTTCTCTACTAAATGTTTCAGGGGATCAAAGGCTGGCTAGCGTTTCTCCACTGCTGGGCAGACGAGCTCCCTTCAAGGAAAACCTTCCACATTTTAAACTATTTTTGTGTCAAGACATTTTCTTCAACTATTTAAAAATTTGAGGTGTTTCTCCCCTTCAATAAGGTGTTTTTACTGAACGCAGTTTAAAAAAAGGAGATTTCTAATATAAATACAATAAAATTATAATTTAAATCGGGACTGGGTGTGTTTGTCACTGTGTATTTTTTAGAAGAGAAAAACAGCCTTTTTTTACTTCCCTGGTCACCTAGTCTTCCAAGCTTCTACTTTCTCACCTAGTCTTCCAAACTTCTACTTTCTCACCTTAACTATATTATCAGGCTACTGGATTCCTTGGTTTCTCTTTCCTATGGTCACAAGAAAAAAAACAACAAAAGTAATAAGGAGCCTTTGCCACTCCCACTGGCTTTTTAACTGCCTCAGCCACAGATGGGGGAATTCTGCTGGGGCCATATCTGGTTTCTCAGACAACTCATCTTGTTCGCTGAATCTCTCCGGTGTAGCCCCTTCAACTTAGGATGAGAGTCAGACATGTCCACTGTGGAGGCTGGAATGCCCTCTGTGGGCATGGGATAACCATTCTTGTCTGTAACCCTATTTCACAAATCATAGTATGTTCTTCCCTTCTATATCCTCCACAAATTATGACCAATATTAACCGTTTGATCCCTTCCTGTGTTAGCATCATGCACACTCTACACAGACTAATAATTACCTATGAACTTAGGATTCATTCTGCAGCAAATAGACTAATCTAATTTGGTTTGCTTTATAATAATCATGAATATTAAGGATTGCAAGAATTAGTTTATTCAAGATTACTATTCGATTCTTTCACTCCCAAGGGAAATTCTCTTTCTCCGCAGTACTCTAAATGCTTCTTCCACTTCATAAAGATAAACCTGTCCACCATATATTATAAAGGAAAATCACACTTTTTTTAAAGCTTAAACTTTAATATTCAAATACAGAGACAGCAATTTTCAATCTTTAAATGTTTTAGAATTTTAATACTTATTTTGGTATACATTTATTTAAATTCATCTTGCCCTCTTCTAGGCACCATACTTCTAGATGTTTTACAGTGCCCCCATAAATGTGGCAATTGTACAAATTAAATGCTGGGTTATAATTTATTGCAAGGTTCTTTTTTATTTTGTATGTACCTTATACCACAATACAACGCCAAACTGCAAATAAAAAAAAAAAAAAAAAGCAAGCTCCTGGAGGTCACTGTCTGTGTTAATCACATCTAAAACTACATCAACAGCAACCAATACTGCTAGTTTTTCCTTGCACATACCCTTCAGTGATTTAGGTTAGAAGGGTTAGGCCTGCACTCGAAAAGTAGCCTTGTCTCATTCTGTGCTGAAGGAAACCTTGACAGTATGCTTACACAGTGACTGCCTAGATGGCAGTTTTGCTAGTTTACTGGTTTTCAGAGCCTGTATAAAAGGTGTCAAATTTGCACAAGCCTTGGCATCACAAAGAGTTTGTTTGCAGTGCTCTGTATTGACAAACTTAGAATTTAATTTTTCCTATAAAAAACTACCTCTGAAATTTCCTCAGTACTTAGTTGCAGAAAGAAACTAGCTTGTGTATTGAGAAGAACTGCCTTTCCAAGCTTTCTATAAACCCCTTTAGTACCATCTCCTTGTAGATCAGACAAGGGTGTGTTAAGTACAGTTGTGTACATTTACCATAAATGTAGATGTTGGAGTGTATTCACTGTTGCAGTCATTACATTTGGGTTATCTGCTTCCAGTAGCCCTCAAGTCGGCCCGATTAACAAAGTCTTGGGTCCTACGTCGGTTGCAGTCTCTTCTTTCGTGATGTCAGGGGTATAAAACATGCAGCCGACATCATTACATCAATTTTTTCTTGCCCCAAATGTCAGGTGCCCCCCTAATGGGAAGGAATTAAATCTACAAATATACAAGGCTATACCGCAAACAAAAAAGCAAATACACCAAAAAGCTTTTAAGCATTGATAAGGAGAGAAGCGGTATCGACAAAAGAAGTCACGGGGCTGGAGGGAGGGTAACCAGGAATGAAACAGTGAATACACTCCAACATCTACATTTATGGTAAGTGTACACAACTGTACTATGTTCTTCATGTTTCACTGTTGCAGTCATTACATTTAGGTAGATTCCCAAAGCTAAGGGTGGGAGGAGGAATTTAGATAATATTAGGCCCAGCTATAAGGCCCTGCAAAACTGCAGTGGCAAAGCCAGCTCTGGATTTAGAGAAAATTGGCAAATGATAATGCTTAGAGAAAGTATGTACAGAAATCCAGGTAGCAGCTTCTAGGATGTCCCAGGTAGGTACCCCTCTGAGAAAGGCTGTAGATGCAGCCTTGGTTGAGTGGGGGTCTGATCCCCTGTGGGATATTTTTTCCATGGTGCTTATAGCAGAAATGAACGCAACGGCCTATCCATTTGGAGATGGTTCACTTTGAAATAGCCTTCCCCTCTGTCCCTGCAGCAAATGCCACCAACAGTTGTTCAGATTTCCTTTGAGGTTTAGACTAGTCCAAGTAGAATCTAAGTTGTCTGTGCACATCTAAGGAGTGCAGTATCCGTTCCCCTTTGTTCTGTGGATTAGGAAAGAAGGTAGGCAAATGAATGGACTGATTAAAGGCCACACTGGATACCACCTTTGGCATGAGAGAGGGATTGGTCCCAAGGGACACTCGGTCTGCATAAAAGATGATGAAAGGCTCCACTGCCATAAAGGCCTGTAATTCAGATACCCTTCTTGCTGAAGTGATGGCTAAAAGGGAAGCTGTTTTCCAAGAAAAGAATTTTAAATCTTCAGTAGCAGCTGGCTCAAAAGGAGGAAGGGCGAGTTTCTCCAATACAAACTTAAGGTCCCAGGCTGGAGTTGGAGCTCTCCTGAGTGGTCTTAAATTTTTGGCCCCTCTGAGGAACTGCTCGAGCAGTAGGAGAGAGAAGAGGGGAGGTTCTGTGTTATAATGAGCTGAAATGGCTGTGGCATGAATTTTTTATTGAGGGGAAAAAAAAAGACAGGCCCTTGTGAAGCATCTCAGTTAAGTATTGTAAAATCAGAGGTAAATTGGGCACTGCTGTGCTCATCCCTTGAGATGAGTTCCAGGCACAGAATCTTTTCCATTTTTCAGCATAAGATTTTCTAGTACTAGGCCTCCTTGCCTCTAAAAACACATCCATCACTGGTTTACTGAGGGATGGTAAAGGAGAGCTTAGATAATTAGCCAGGCTGCTAGGTTCAGGTGTTTGAAGCTGAGGGCACAGAATCTGGTTCTCTTGCTGAGACAGCAGGGTAGGAGTCTGAGGCAGGTGCCATGGGCCCAACAATGACACACTGAGCAGGAGGGGGTACCCAGTGTTGGCGTGGCCAGGCTGGTGCAATCAAAATAATCCTTGGTTTGTCTTGTTTGATCTTTAGTAGTACTTTGGAGAGCAGAGGCAGAGCAGGAAAGGCATAAACTGATAGGTTTTCCCAGCTGAAGGACATCGCACAGACAAGCTTGGAAAGTTATGCTGAGTCCTTGCGCAAAATTTTTCCAATTGATAGTTCTGGGGGGAGGCAAACAGGTCTACATCTGGGCTCCCCCATTTGCTTGTCAACATGTTGAAAATCCTTGGTTCCAGTTTCCACTCATGTGGGTCCATAAGGTTTCTGCTTAGTCCGTCTGCCAGTGTATTTAGTTTTCCTGGCAGAAAATGAGCTTGTAGGTGTACTTGGTAGCTCATGGCTGTGTTCCACAATGCCATGGCTAGTCTGCAGAGGGGGTAAGAATGTATACCCCCCTGCTTGTTTACGTACCACATAACAGTGGTGTTGTCCATCTTTACCATTAATTGCTCTGGAAGAATGTGGTCCTTGAAGGCTATTAGAGCATTCTGTATAGTTAACATTTCTTTATGATTGATGTGACTGTGCATTTGAATTGGGTTCCATTTGCCCTGAATGCACCTCCCCGCCAGGTGGGCCCCCCATGCACAGTCTGAGGAGTCTGTTAGGGTTTGGGCGGCAGGGGGGGTAGTGTGAATGGTAGTCCCTTGTTTTGGTGGCAGGCCTCTGCCCATCAAAGGAACTCCAGGCATAGACAAGGAATCATTGCTTCTAGATCCTGAGAATGTTGACACCATTGCAGTTTCCTCATATGCAGTCTTGCATATGGAATTAGAAGAATGCAGGAGGCCATGAACCCCAAGGCTTGTAGTATTTGCCTTGCAGATAGCAGGGTTTTTGTGGCCACTTGCTTGAAGTAAGTTGTCAAGTGAATTTGTTTCTCTGGCGTGAGGAAAACCATCTAGGAAGTTGTATTCCAGCTTGCTCCCAGGAATATAATTTGACAGGGATTTATTTTCATTTATGGTGTACCTCAGACAAGTTAGCACCCTTTGTACAAAAGCCAGATGATTCAAAAAGTATGTCCTGGTTTTCTGCCTGAATTAGACAATCATCCAGGTATTGGTATATTTGAATATTTCTTTGCCTGCAAAAGGCAATGACTGGAGCTAGGCACTTCGTGAATACCCTGGGCGCAGCAGATGAGCCAAAGGGCAGTGCAGAGAACCAAAGCGTAGGTCTCTTCTGCAAGATTCCCCGGTTGGGATGTGCAGGTATGCTTCCTTTAAATGTAGTGTTGCCAACCAAGCATCTTTGCTTAGCATAGGAAGCAACTGGTGAAGAGTCAGCATCTAGAATTTTGGAGTCACCAAAAAGGTGTTTAGGAGTAGGCAGGTCCAGGATAGGATGCCAAGAATTGTCTTTTCTGGGTACCAGGAAAATTCTAGAGTAGAAACCTTGCCCTTTTTCCTCGTCTGGTACCAACTGAATAGCCCCTATGCTAAAGGAAGAGACATCACTTGCTTCTGGGCCTCTGCCCACTGATTTGGCGGTAGAGCCAGCCAACC
This sequence comes from Protopterus annectens, assembly GCF_019279795.1. Classification (NCBI taxonomy): domain Eukaryota; kingdom Metazoa; phylum Chordata; order Ceratodontiformes; family Protopteridae; genus Protopterus; species Protopterus annectens. The sequence goes on from NC_056739.1 coordinate 1,691,107,529, forward strand.
GCTTGGAGTTGGTAATGTATCAAAGTGAAATCTGTATCCTTGGGACACTATATTTAAAACCCATTTGTCCTGGGTAATGAGTCCCCAGTTCTTTGCATGAAGTGCAATCTCCCCCCCCCAGGGGCAGTCAGTCAGTTGAGAAGTGCTTGGAAGTTTTTAAAAAGAAGTCATTGAAGCAGATTACCATAGGGGGAGTTTTATTACTCCCAAATTTGAAAGTGGAGGCCCTCCCACCGCTTAGTCCTGTGCATCCCCTGGGACTGAAGCCTGGGTGCTCTGTTGGATCTGGGTTTGGACTGAGAAGGTCTGGGAGAGGCAGGAAAGGACCAATTCTTAGAAGGCCAATGCCTACTAAATCTTGGAGATTGTACTTGTAAAAAATCTTTAACAGTTTGCATAGATTTAGCTTTTTCCTCCATCTTTTTAAGAACTTCTTCTGCCTTGTTGCCAAACAGGCGGTCCTGATTTAAGGGAGCATCCAGTAATTTTGCTTTAACTGGATCTGGCAAGGATTGCTCCTTAAGCCAAGCATGCCTTCTAAGTACAGACTCAGTTACCGCAGCCCTGCAAGATGCCTCTAGTGAATCAAAACCACATTGCAATGTATGTTTACCAACTTGTTCAGCAGAATGCATAAAATCCTGTAAATCCTTATTTTCAGCACAATCAGGAATCAACATCATATTCTGTTTAAGCAATCCAATAATATGCAGCTGATACTTTAACATATGAAACTGGCAATTCAAGGCCCTAATGGTCCAAGTTGCAGAAGTGTATACCTTCTTACCCATCTATCCAGCGCCCTAGTCTCTCTATCAGAGGGGGTAGGATTTTTGGCAGTAGTAGCGTTAATGCCCTTGGGTCCCTGCTAAACTGTTTCAGGATCCGCAGTAGGATTTTTGAAAAGGAACTTGTGAGACTCAGGAACCCTGTAATATCTAGAGAAATCTTGACTTTCCCAAAAAAAAAAATACTCCCTGAGAGTATGCAAGGTTTCAGCAAAAGGAAAATCCTTTTGGGGGGGGGGGGGAGCAGAGGGAAGAGAGTCCTCCGCATCAGAATGCTCATAGGTAGCTAAGGGTAAATCCTGGTCATCACAGGAAACAAATTTCAGAATCCTGGTCAGAAGTATCATAAGCAAACTCAGTCCTAGGTCTCACAGGGGGGAAGGTTGGCTTCCCCTGATTAAAGTAATAAGGTCTCCAGTCATTCTTATTTGTTTTTTTAAGCATAGAGGCCTGACCATGTGGTCTAGGGGTCCGTTTTTTAGGCATGGTTCAAGTTTTAGGCCTTGAGGAAGAAAATGGCATTGGTTTGATATCCAAGTCAGTAGGCCTGAATACACCCTCAGAAGCCGGTGCCTGCACAGCGGCTCCAGACCCATCCAAGGTACAGACATCCGCAGGTTCCACAGTTGAAGTATCTCGCGACATACCAGACTCCAAATGGGTCTTAGTAGGGGCCTGCGAATCTGAAGTAGCGAGTATCAGGGGCTGCGAAAGCGCCTCACTGAGTACTAGCGACGTGGGCGGCCTGTCTCTGTCTTTACCTTTTTTCGGAATGTCAGTAGTCGGATGGCTTACCGAAGACATATCAGGATAATTGAACCGAGCACCAAAAAATTGAGAAGTGCAAATATACAGACGGATAGTTTGTGGTTTAAATAAGGCACAAAACCGACAGCAAGGTACGTCCGGGTCAGGGCCTAGGCAAGGAATACAGTACGAATGAAAATCTGTAGGAGGTATTTGCTTTCCACAAGAAATGCAATTATTTACTTTTATTGACATCGGTTTAGAGCAAGAAAAAGTTTCCCCAACAGGGTACTTAGCTTTTATTTGAAGACTTTGGTTCTGAAACTCAAAAAAGAAAATTTCAGGAGTCTGCCGACCGGCACTTGCGAACTGCTTCTGCTTCAGGCACCGCACGGCAAGAAAGACTGATGTAAATGACATCTGCTGCATGTTTTATACCCATGACATCACAGCAGAGACAGCAACCGATGCAGGACCCAAGACTTTGTTTATCAGGCCGACTGAAGGCTACTGCAAGCAGATAACCCAAATGCAATGACTGCAACAGTGAAACACAAAGAAAATCCATGTTTATGCACTTTCTTACTACCTCCACAGCCAGTTTAGTGGATATGGGCATCCTAAAGCAAAATAGCAATTGTCTTGTGTTTACCGATAACCACCCAATTCTTAAACTGATTCAGCATGCAACAGACATACTAACAATGTCACTGAAGGCATAGCTCTCACATACAAGCACTTACAATACCAAACTGGCTGTCAAACACAAATGCACTACATCCACCACACAAAATGGACCAGACATATACCCCACCATACACTGGGACTCTTAAATGTTATCTTCCTAAACTCCAAAGGTCTCTCAGACATTGCATTTGAAATAAGTATCCTCAGCAGCCTGAGAAACACTCTACCAAATAACCACCAAGACACATACAGCCACATCTCATACTCTCTCAGCTTGTATCATCTCCAAAAAAGGCATGTAATGTAACTAGGGGAATCCCTAGCATTGGGAACTGTTCCTTTTTGGCATCTACTTCCCTGAATATGAGAAAGCCAACATCAAGGGTCTCTGGTTAATCAAATCTGCAGATTATGACAAACTAGGCACAGTCAAAGAACCCACTAAAAATACCCTCCAAGAAGGCTTGACACAGACCAGTAACTGGTGATAGTGCAACAGTCTAAAACTCAGTGCCAAAAAAATGCATAATAGGATCCTTTGGGAAGACAAGTACCATTGGAAAGTACTGCATTAATAATACGGAGATTTGGGAACGCATGTAGACAGTAACCTTGCCTTTGACCATCACATGTCTACAACAGTAAGGAAATCATTCTATGTTGCACAACTTACAAGCATAAAAACTTATAGAAACAATTCTTGGGAAATGCTATTCAGAAGTGAAGAGGCATATCAGGGAACAGTGTTAGTGGCACACCAGGCTGTGATTTGTTTGATGTCTATTGTCATGCAAAGTTGGCTAAATAGTTGAACCTAGTCAAACTGGGATTGTGAGACTCTAGCCCACTGAAAGAGGGGAGATGGGAGGAGTAACTTGGGCAGGAACTGAAACTTGCAAAACTGCTCCTTGTGAAAAAAGAAGTCTTTTTTATCCAAGTAATTTGTTGACACTTCTGCAATCTTCTTTCAGAGAATGAGCGGCAGACTCTCAAACCTGGCAGTTTTTTCAAGTGTTACATTCTGAGTGAATGGAAATCTAGTCTGACAAATGGCACGTCTATTTATTTTCACAATCTGTGCATTATGGGACAGATTTAGCTTTCCAAAGGAATCACAATGGCTGCCCCATGAGGCCAAACAAGACTAAAAAAAATAAAAATTAGAAGAGTACTTATTTTGCTACAGGCAGCTTTGGGAGGTACAGTAAATCATGGCAAGATAAAAAATAATTTTTTCATCATTTGCCCATTGTGGTCCTTTAAGAGGGGGTATTTTGAATAATATGCACAAATTTAGAAAGTTCCTGTTAAGCAAGCATTTCTGGCTACTCCAGAGAACAAAAACTCTCACCACAATGACTTTTCAGTACAAAGAGCTGTTGCTAAACTTGCACAGCCTATGATAAGAATAATAAGAGACTCTCCAAAGGTATTAGACGTATTTTAGAAATTCTATGAAAAATTTGTATAAAGCGGAGAAATTAGGAAACCAAGAAAAAGAACAAATGAAAATGTTTAGAGAAGACAACTATGCCAAGCTCAAAAACAGCCAAGACAGGGAGGGGGATAAGAAGCAATCAACAGAAAGTCTCCAATGAAAGAAGGTATTTCAGTGGAAGTTAGAATGGGAATGAAGTGATAAAACAAATCCTTCTGCATCTTTAAATGACATTATTGGGGGGGGGGGGCAGTTCCAACTTCTTTAAAGAAAGCTGTCGCAGCTGTACTACCCAAAGACAACCTTTCAAACTCAATTTCATATAGACAAGTTTTAATTTCAAATCTATTTGTTTGTCTACATCTGCCAAGAGAATGACAAAAGTTGTTGCCAAATGTGATAGATATGCATCAATGTGGTTTTGTGGCATAAAGGCATACATGAGAACATTAATAAAATGAGGATCCAAAGGGATACAGACTATTCTGAATGCTTTCACTGCAGAAAGATCCGAAAACAATATCAGTGTTTTCTTACAGTTAGCTTCGATTTTATGAGTAGGGTAATGGTAGCAGTTGATTTTTTTTTTTGGATAAAACAATATGGTCAATTATGAGGCAATATGAAAAGTCAAAGCGAAGAATTAAGGTAGAAGGGTTCCTCTCTAATAAACTGTTAACACAGAGGAACCAGTCAGGGATGTACATTTACCCCTTTATTTCGCTTCACACTTAAGAGCCAATTTCAAATAAGAAACTCACACTTTCCAAGATATGTGGTATTGTAATCAAGAAAATCTAGTTTTACTCTCAGATATTGTTTTGTTCTTGGTAAATCCAGAACAGGATATTTTAGTGTTGTAGAACATTTTGAGTCTCCTCGGGATATTGCACTCATGAATTGGTTCAGCAATACCCACCATCTATGGGGACATAACATGAAGTATTTAGGTACAAGGATTAAAAAAAATATATATTCTGTTATGCCAGCTAAGGACAAATGGAAAGAAACGAAAAAAGATGAACACAAAAATTAAGAAGAATGAAGCCCTTTATTATGGATAATGAGATACAAGCAGTGAAAATATTTATAGCACCTATAGTTTTATATACAGGTCAGGTGCATTTTTATCAACCAGAGCAGTTGGGGACCATAATTATCAGACAGCTGAAGTGATTTAGGAGAGAGAATGGGTAAAAGTCAAGTGTGATAAACCAATTATACTATAGACAAAAACAAATTGTCCACCTGATTTGAACAGATACTTTATAGATTTACACAATTAAGGCTCATAAGCAGAAAGTTCCAAATAAAAGAAAAGCATGAATTTGAAATGGGGATTTCAAACAAAGAGAAGGAACTTTGGCTGCAAGCCTTTAAGGAAAATAATTATATGGAATATTATATATCCAAAGAAATAAAAAATATTCCAAGATGCAAGCGAACACTGGAATAAACCAAGGAGAGTTTACCAACAGGAAAGACTGCAAGTAGCAAGAATGGGTTGTAATTTACTCAAGAAAATTAGCAAAGGAAACAAGGTATTGGGGGCAAAAACCTAGAGACTGCATTCCGTACCAGGTATTAACATCAGAGAATAGGCAAATATAAAAGGGACATGGGAATCTTAAGTGAAATACCTGCTCTACTTGGGTTTGTAACTGAATCATGAACAGAAGCTGATGGTTAATAGCGGTGCATATAAAATATTGCATGACAACTATAATAAATCAAAGAAGATTAGAACACACTGAGAAGAGACTGGAAAATCAACAATGGAAGGACAAATGTGAAGCTCCCAAGCATGCCAAGAAAGTTTAGGATCTTTGCTTAGAGGTATTTAGACAGACAGTTATACACCATGCAGACTTCACATTTTTCCTAGGGTAGATAGCAAATGCTGTAGGTGTGATGAGGAAGAAAGAGGTAACCAAGAAAAAAAAAAAGTTTCTTACCACAATGTTCTGTGTTTATCTTCATTCATTACCGATGGGTGCCTGTTCCATCCTTGGAACAGAGTCAACCTTATACCAAGCTCATGATGGCCCAAAAAACTCTCAAGCTAAGTTAACCCATAGTGCCCCACACCTTTACCTCAGATCGAGTTTGTCCGCAAGAAAGTGGAGGCTTTTTCTGAGCAAATTCCCTAATACATGATTAGGATCAAATCCAAAGCTCCAAGAGCCTTTGGAGGGGGAAGGAATGAGGGACTGAATGAATGAATGAATGAATGAATGAATGAATGAGGGACTGAATGAGGGACTGAATGAATGAATGAATGAGGGACTGAATGAATGAATGAATGAGGGACTGAATGAATGAATGAATGAATGAGGGACTGAATGAATGAATGAATGAATGAATGAGGGACTGAATGAATGAATGAATGAATGAATGAGGGACTGAATGAATGAATGAATGAATGAATGAGGGACTGAATGAATGAATGAATGAGGGACTGAATGAATGAATGAGTTATGGTAAGAACATAACTTCTTTATCGGATGTTGTTAATCTTCATTCATTCCTTACTGATAGGACAAAGTCCCTAGCTACTTTGTGCCTTGAGAGATCCTATGAAGAATGTTCATAGGTTCATACTAGGCTATCTGCCCAAGGGCATTTATAAGCCTAGCCCAGATTTTTGTGGCTTTCGCCACCCCTTTAGTTTGGAGGATACTATGCCCATTATTTTGCTGTGCCTCTGTCAAGCAGTGACACTGACATAATCCCTGGGGTATATCTGCGATCTCCCATCCATTGGTCAAGATTTCTCTTGAACAAAGCCAGCGATGTGCTCTGCCTCACATGTACCGGGATTTTGTTCCACAGCATAGGGAGTCTCTGGGTGATGAATCTGTCCCTCCAGCACGTCCTATTAATAACCGTGTCAAGGTTTAGGTCTCCCGCCTTTGTAGTTCTGAGGGATCTGGATTTTTTGAGGTGAAGCATGTTCATCAATTCTGGGTTGGACATGGCCTTGTATGTCAGGCACAGGTCACCTCTGAGCAGACGGTAAGCGACTGAAGAGAGCTGAAGTTCCTTCAGTCGGGCAGCATAGGACATATTTTTGAGACCCTTTATCCTTTTGGTGAGGAGCTTTTGGGGCCTTTCCAACTGCTGCAGGTGTCGTGTCAGATACATTCAGAATGGGGCATTGTACTCAATCATTGGTCTGATGAGTGATGAGTACAGGGTGACGATGACTTCCCTTGATCTAGATGTGAATCCCTTCATGATCAGGTGGGCAATGTAGAAGGTCTTCCTAACTACTTTGGCGACGTGAGTGTCAAATGAAAGGTTACAGTCAACCTGGGTACCCAGGTCCCCGATAACCTCTTCTGTGCTTAGTGGGTTGCCGCCTATATGGTAGCTAGGGGTAACCTTGTTTTTCCCGAAGGGTAGGACTATGCATTTTTTGGCGTTTAACTTTAGGCCATGGCTCGGGCACCAGTTTTCCGTTTCTATAAGACCCTTTTGAAGGATATCCGTGTCAGATATGTTCTCAACTATGGCGCCCAGTTTGCAGTCATCTGCAAATTTTGTCAGCCATAATCCTCCTGTGTTTGCTTGTACTTCTGAAAAGTAGATGCCGAACAGGAGAGGGCCCAGGACTGAGCCCTGTGGGACACCACTTGTGACAGGCTTTCAGTCTGACATGGCGCCAGCAACTCTGACCCTGTGGGTTCTGTCACTTAGCCAATTTGCAACCGATCTTGTGACGTATGGGTTTACATTTAAGCTGATGAGTTTTTCAATGATACCTGAGTGGGGTATTGTGTCGAAAGCCTTTGCCAGGTCGAGGTAGGCTGTGTGGACTGCCTTTCCCTCATCAATGGCCTTGGTGACTGTTTCGAAAAAGTCAACCAGGTTTAAAAGGCATGATCTGCCCTTGACAAAGCCAAACTGGGTTGGATCCAAGGTCTGCAAGTCTCCTATGTCTTTATTTATGAATTCCATTATGATTCTCTCCATAGCTTTGCAGATCAAGCTTGTCAAACTGATGGGGCGGTAATTTTCCGGGTCGGTGGAGGCACCGCCTTTGTGAAGTGGGACCACAGTTGCCGTACGCCACTCCTTTGGCACGTATCCTGAGGTGAGGCTAAGATTTAACAGCTGCCCTAACTGCGGGTTTAATTCCTCATTGAGTTCATGGAGCACACATCTGGGGACACCATCTGGTCCCATGGATGCTGTGTTTTTTGCCTTGGAGAGAGCAGTTCTCACCTGACAGAGATGTTTGGGGGGGCTATAATTCTCTGGTATAGATATCTTGCCTTTTGGGGGGGGGGGGGTTCTGGAGTACCACTGAAGCAAAGGATGCTCTCCCCCTGCAGACCAAATCCAATTTGTAAAGAGTGATAAATGTATGAGGGATAGCTCATGCAGCAGCTGCACAGATATCATCCACGGAAGCCCTTGAATGGAAGGCAACAGAAGTCTCCACCGATCTGGTTGGATGTGCTTTGATCTTACCCGGTACAGGAGTTTTTGGTTACGCTGATAGGTGAAGCATATGCAATTTCTTAACCACTTAGATAAAGTCATCTTAGGAATAGATTTATCCATATTTGGTCCCAAGTAGGATACAAATAACTTGTCGGATTTCTGTAGGGATTTAGTTCTGTCTAGATAGAATCATAGTAGTCTATGTACATTCAATAAGTGAAGGCAGTATTCTCCTTTATGAGAGAAGTTTGGAAAGAAAACTGGTAGGTCAACTGTCTGATTAATAGTAAAGTTCGAAATAACTTTGGGAAGGAAAGAAGGATTAGTCTGGAGTGATGCTCTGTCCTTATGAAAGGCTATGTAAGGATGTTTTATGCATAAGGCTTGGCGTTCAAGATATTCTTCTTGCTGAGGTGATAACTACCAAGAAGAGGTACTTCCAGGATAAAACTTTTGCATCACAAGTGGTAGCAGTTTCAAAAGTAGGTCTAGTCAAGGATTGTAAGACTAATGTCACACTCCCAAGGTTCGACTGGCTTTCTGACGCGTGGTCTGACATGAGACCCCTTTCAAAAAGGGGTTACAAAGATGGTGGGAAATTAAGAACGAATCATTGAAATTTGATATGGCAGTCAAGTGTACTCAAATACTGGAGTCTGATGCCCCTGAATGAAGCAATCCAGTACCACAGTAATTGGAGGAGAGCAAGGGTCCAATTCCATCGAGACCAAATCTGGAATCTCTTCCAATCGTGAAGACAGATTCTCCTGGTGGATGGTTTGTGAGAAGCCAGAAGGAAGTTACATACAGGGGAAGAAAGGTTATTCTGCCCGGCAATCACTGGAACTGGAGAAACCAAGCTGTCAGATTGAGACTCTATATATGTCAGGATGTATCAAAAGCTGTGGATAAGACAGCAATCCCCCTGAATGAAGTAATCCAGTACCACAGTAATTGGAGTAGAGTAAGGGTCCAATTCCATGGAGACAAATCTGGAATCTCTTCCAATCGTGAAGACAGATTCTCCTGGTGGATGGTTTGTGAGAAGCCAGAAGGAAGTTACATACAGGGAAAGAAAGGTTATTCTGCCCGGCAATCACTGGGAACTGGAGAAACCAAGCTGTCAGCTTGAGACTCTATATGTCAGGATACATCAAAAGCTGTGGATAAGACAGCAATTCTTGAGTTGGATCCAGAATCCACGGTTGATTAACTAGATGAGGCCAAAGAAAGGGAAAACAAACTTGTCGGGGCAATAGGATGCAATGAGGATTACTCTGCTTCTCAACCAACTGACCTTTATAAAAGTGTGGGATCAGAGGTAGAGGGGGAAAAGCATAAAGAAGTCCTGTGGGCCAATAGTGTATTACAGCGTCCTTCGTGGACTCACTCTGCGGGAAGATTTGGGCGAAGTAGCTGCTACATTTGTGGTTTGTTGGTGAGGTGAAAAGATTGCAGCAAATCTGATCCCAGCAGTCGAAGATCTTCGCCACTATGGTTGGAATGAAGAACCACTTGAGAGGCAGGAGGATGCATCTGCTCAGTTTGTCTGCAATCATGTTGGAATCCCTGGGAAGGTACGTTGCTATGAGAAAGCGGTTGGAGACCATCGCCCATTGCCAAATCCTCATGGTTTCTTGACACAATGGGCAAGACTTTGTCCCCCCTTGTTTGTTGATATACCAGACCACTGACATGTCTGACTGGATAGCAACTGTCCCTGATGGAAGGGCAGAGTGGAATGCCTGCAACACTAGAAGCACTACCTCAGTTCCAGGACAATGATATGCAGATTGGCCCCACTGGTGACCAAGTACCTTGAACTGTCTTGGCCCCACTGGTGACCAAGTACCTTGAACTGTCTTGTCCCTGGAAGTGCACCCCCCCCCACTGGGTCAGGGAAGCGTCCGTGGCAACTATGGCCTTGGGCTGGGGGGGCAGGGGAGGACAACTTCATAAAACTTCACCTGGCTTCATCCACCAAAGTAAATCTTATTTGCATCAGTTCGTAACTTGGATTTGGAAGGACAACTGATTATTCGTAGGAGACCCACTGTGCTAGTGGTAGCCACTGCAGTAATCTCACCAGTGGAACTACTGTTATTGATGCTGCCTTTGATCCGAGTAATTGCAGGACTGCCCGAGCTGGGACTTGACTTTGCCTCGAGAGTAATCACACGGAGTTGAAAGATTAAATCTTTGCCGTCTGTGAAGGGGGAAGGAGACTACGCAAGATTGCGTACTGAAGACCGCCCCTATGAATTTCAAAATTTGAGAAGGAGTTAACTTGCATTTCTGCTTGTTTATGGAGATCCCCAAGGATTCTGCTAGGTTTAGGGTATACTGCAGGGCTGTAACCAGTAGACGCTTGGTAGGGGCAGTAAGGAGCCAATCGTCTAGATACAGAAGCACACGAATCCTTGGCAGTCTCAAGTGAGCTGTTACCACTGCCATACATTTGGTGAACACTCAGGAGGCTGTAGAGAGACCAAAGGGCAGTGCTGGAAACTGGTAATGTTTGGCTCCCAGCCGGAAGCGGAGTAATCCTCTAGTTTGTCCATTTTATATGTGGTAATACGCACCATGGAGATCTACTGAGCACATCCAGTCTTCTTTCTCCAGGAAGGGTGGAATAGACTGAACCGTGACCATCGAGAATTTTGTTTGAACGACAAATTTGTTCAAAATGCTGAGGTCCCAACACTGGCCTCCAGTCCCCTGTCTTTTTTGGCACCAAGAATCTTGAGTAAAATCTGGGTCCTGTTTGGATGACTCTGTCAGAGCAGTTTTCACTTCTTGAGCTGCTACTTCCCTTTGACTGGGTGGAATGTCGGGAATGCGCCTTAGTGGCTTTGGTCAAGCATCGAGGGGGATGTGTTAAGCTCTGGCAATTATCGTCTGCACCCAAGAGTCTGTGGATATGGTTTGCCAGGCAAGTTGGTGCAGAGAGAAATGTCCCCCGACTGCTTCCAGAGGTAAGCAATCGGGTTACTCTTGAGGAGCGCTGGTAGGGCTGTCCCCGAGAAAGAATCTCTGGACCCCTGATTACACAGACCCCCTCTGCAGGGCATCCTCCGGAAGAGTTATGCCCTCTGCCCCGGAGGGGGGGTAAACTCGCCACGTGTCACGGAAAGGACCCTGGGACTTCTTGTGCCACATCTTTCCTGGATTCCTACAGTAGAATAGCTGGGGAGTGGAAAAACACAAGCCCAGAGCAGACAGGGTCTTGCAGTCCTTTTCACACCTGGCTAAAGTGTCTTTCAATTTCAGGCCAAAGACGGAAGAAGCTTCCACTGCATTGTTAAAAAAAGGAAGATTTAAAAGGGTTCACTAAGTCACAAAGGCACATCCAGGCAGGACTTCTCATGACAACGCCTGTACTTGCAGCTCTAGCCTCCCCTTCGGTAGTGTGAGAGATTAACCACATGGACAAGTTGGATATAAATTCCAAGGTTACAAGCTGCCAGGCAACTTTGTTGCATACCTCGTCAGAGACTGCTCACGCTAAGGTTCTCTGTGACTTCCAAGATAAGGTCTCTCTGGAGCCCGGTAAAGTGTGCCAAGTAATTCAAGGACAAAATGGCAAAGGTCGATGAGGCAAACACTCGCTTCCCTAACCTGTCCATCACCCGAGACTCCCTGTTTGGGGGGTGGACAGTATGGCTTTCCTCGGCAATCTCTTTTCTTAGTGGCCGCCACCACAACCGTACCGTCTACTGGTAGGCCTTTGCACCAGTGTGGACAGTGTGAAATTTTGTCTGGTCTCCGAAGGATTGGTTCAACAGCATCAGGACTCTTCCACAGACACTGCATGGATTACTTGGACTAGTTCGTCTGCAGGCGGGGTCATCCAAGAAGTAGAGGGATGAGCACGAAAAGCCTGCAAGAATATGGACCCCTCAGAGGAGGGGTTGGCAAACTTCCAGCCTCCCCGCCGTTTTAAGATTTCCAGTATGTGTTGACCACGGGGACCGCTCCCGCTCATCGTAGTCCACATCTTCCAAGAGGGACTCTGAGGGGAGTCCACTTGCTCCCCCTTTTGCATGGTCTCTTGCATGGTACCTTCTCGGCAGGAACATCCAAAGAGGACTCAGAAGAGAAGGTGCCCTGCAGTACGGCATCTTGAGGCTCTTGCGCTTTCTCTCCCGATGTGGTGCATTTTGTCAACTGCATATCAGAAGGGGTAAATGTATGGCACTGACGCCAAGGGAACAAAAAAGGGACCAGCACACAACAGCAGCAAGATACGATTCCAAATAATTATTTATTTGAAGGTTGCTGAAAGTCAACCTTCCATAAAAATGCACAAACCGGTTTCGGCTGAGAAAGCCTTTATCAATGTGACTTCTTCATTAACCCAAAGACATTTGCTTACACAAGCACCTTAACATCCTGGTCCTCTACATATACCCTTGTGTTAAAGTGGTATCAACCTATTGACACTTGTATAATGGGTACATATACAGTAAACAAAAGGGAACATATTCAGCAAAAATATGCTTATAGTACATATTTAAACAACATGCAACTGAGATCCTGAAAATTAAAATTACTTATTCATGAACATACTTTATTCATGTTGATAAACTAGATGGCTTAATGTGATATATAAAACACCAAAAGCCAGCAAGATGGTATCACCATTTATTCAGAGGCACAAAAAGGACAAACCATGTCCAATTCAAAAACTCATACTAGTTTCGGCACCAGCCTTCATCAGTGAGTGAAAAGCATTTCACTCACTGATGAAGGCTGGTGCCGAAACTAGTATGAGTTTTTGAATTGGACATGGTTTGTCCTTTTTGTGCCTCTGAATAAATGGTGATACCATCTTGCTGGCTTTTGGTGTTTTCTACAAGGTTGGTTGGCCGTGCAGCCGTACGTGCGAGGGTTGGTGTTTTGCTTTAATGTGATATATAGCCAGAATATTCTTATATTATTTATTTCTTGCTGGACTCAAAAAGCAATATTGCAATGAATTTATAAGATACACATGAAATATGATTATGAGGTAATGACTTGAATATTTAGGTGTCCAATGATCATTATGTAGACATATGTGACCTGCCACTTAAGGGCCCATACCAATATTGGAAGTAATTCACTGGACTATCCATCATGTACCTGATATTCATTTAATCCTGGCTTGAAAAAAGCCCCAAGGGTGGTGATCCACTTATTCTCCATATTATTTAGTTTAATGATTCTTTTCCTATGGGTACCATTAATGTTGGAATTATTTTTTGATAACAAAAGCTACATCTACTGCTTTTTGTAACAACAAGGTTCCAATTAATTCAACCATGGTACTTGGGTCTTAAACCTGGGTTTTGGTGATTTTTGTACCCTCAACCAGGCAGGGCATTGGGTTATTGCTCTTGTCTTTTTGGATTGTTATAGGAAGTATAAGACACATCAGATTGCATATTTGGATCTATTACTTTATTTGTTGATGTTTAATGCATTATTAATCAGGAAGGGCATTGCTTTTTTCCTTCTATTTTCTGTCAATTGTATAGGATGTCAGATATACCCAGCTGTTTTACGATTTAAATATTGTAGGTCATTGGTTGGACCATTCTATAACATATTATAGATAAATCATATTTCCCCTTATTCCAGTCTGGCCTAGTATTAGTCAAGATTGTGCTTTGACAGATCAAAACAGGATTTAATCCTGGAGATATATATTGTGATCAATAATTATTCTTGTACCACAGGAAACAGTGAAAAATGTTTTGAGCAGTCATTTACAGTCATTAATATGTTAGCATATAACTGTTAAGTTAGGGATTTTTGACAGTATTAGTATTCAGCTAAATTCCTAACATATATAAATACTGACTTTAAGACAAAAACTGATGACTGCATGGATGTCAATCAACACAACAGGTTGTTGCCAACTAATATGATTAACAAATATCTTTTAAAATTATAATTAACAAATACAATTGGCATATATATATTTTTCTGAGGGTTTTTTCATTTGATATATAAATATTAAAATCTCAAATTAAATTTACAATGCATGTGTATTGGTCAAAATAATACAGGACATTTAAAATTTGGTTTTGTTCAGCATCAACATTTATATTTTCATTCAAATAAATATGCAAACAGGGGAATACAGTTTGGCTGTCTGACCAGGTGTAATATTGATGAAAAGAATTTTCTATAAGTGACATCTAAATTTTGGTATAAGGGTTATTGGTTCCACTATGCTTTGAGTGACTATCGGTCCACTCAATAATTCATCAAGAACATAATTGACCTTATACAACAGGGCAATTGGGCATTGTGGATCAAAGTATGAACATAATAACAAGTACCAGTTCATAAAACCCTTACGGTGGCATAAAAAACAAGCACAACATTGGTCTTTATGTTGGTTCCACTTATTGTAAGGGTATTTCTGAAGATTAAACAAGTTTTAAAAGCTAGCAATGTGATATCCTTACGGTGGTGATCAAAAAAGCTAGCAAATAATACCACCTATTGTAAGGACAATAATATATAATAAATATTTAACATCCTAAAGCCCTATATTGAGGACCGTTTTGTCACACTCAGGCATATATGGTAACTTTTTGCCCTAGTAATATTGAACATGGTCACATATTTTGTATGAATTGAATTATTCTGGTCGGGCATACTAACACTATACCTAAAATAAGCTTTCCTATTGGTATATTTGCCATAGGGTATTAGATTAATAATTTTGGTTTTCCAATACGCAAGTAGGACATTACCACGTGATTAAGTGGAAGTGAACATAAATATTACTAACCTTTCATACCCTGACCATAATTATGGATTTAAATGATATCCTTAAGGGCCTTTCGGCAGACAAGGACAATTTAGAGGCATAGGTTCATAGGTTCATAGGTTTATACTAGGCTATCTGCCCTAAGGCATTTATAAGCCTAGCCCAAATTATTGTGGCTTACGCCACCCCTTATATGAAAAAATACTGTGCCCATTAGTTTGTTGTGCCTCTGTCCAGCAGTGACCCAGAGATGATTCCCGGGGTAAACCTACGATCTCCCATCCACAGGTCTAGCTTTCTCTTGAACAGAGTCAGCGAGGTGCTCTGCCTCACATGGACCGGGATTTTATTCCACAGCATAGGGAGTCTCTGAGTGATAAATCTATCCCTCCAGCACGTCCTATTTATATCCGTGCTAACACCAGTCAATTTTCTATGACAGACAATGCCACAACTAATCTCAAAGAAAAATGTGGTTCTATTCTTTCCAAGTTAAATAGACAAATGAAAACCCTCAGAACAAATATATGGCATACAAAATAAAAGATATAACACCAAGAGGACTTTGCATTAAGTTGCAACCTTTAGTGGCCAACATTGATAACGAATTAAGACAAGATTGGGCTACTGCCCAACATCAGGCATCCATGCTTTTTGTCGACAGTCTTTCCAAATACTATGAAAGAAACATTGAAACTCTGACTACAGAATTACAAATTACTTGTTTGGAAGTGGAAACATTCTCCAGTACAGATTACTATCAGGGCCATTTATCTCAATTAGCCAAGGAATTGACAAATATAGAAGAAGAACTTAAGAAAAGAAAAATACATAAGTTCAACAGAGATTTAGGGGATTATGAAAAAGGTAAACCCTTTGTAACACCAAAAAATGTGAGGTTTGGTGAGGGTACACACAAACCAACCAGGGAAAAGAAAAGACCTAGACATATTCTTAAAAAATATGACATCAGACACAATGTTACTTCAGATGATTTTTCATCTACTACAGAAGGTGATGTTTCCTCCAACCAGGCGTCCCCAGTAGCCAAAAGGAAGCAATTCATCCCTTTAGGGCCAACAAACGCACAGCAGGGAGGAAGCACAAGCGCAGATTTGGGTACAACCTATCTTCAAACACTATTGAAACAAGTAACACAATAAACAATGTACTTAATATCTCCTCTGTTGTACTCACGGAAGCTCAATACAAGGTATTAAATAAAGGCCTCAATTTTGTACCCACATCACCGGTGCCTGAACATTTATTAGTTGATATTAACAACTTTTGTAGAACACAACCTGAAGCTGTTTCTTTCAGATGAAACTAATTCTTAAAGATCTATTGGTTTCAGGTTTGGAAAATCTGCATTTGTGCCACCAATGAATAAATATGTCTCTATATTCAAAGATTGTGTCATGAAGGACTTACATTTTTCCCAGGAACGTGAGGTTTGTCGTAATAATCTTAACCGACACGAACGTGAAGCACTTATACAATTACAACAAAATAGAAATATAGTGATCACGTCTGCAGATAAAGGTGGGGGTATTGTGGTCATGGACTACTTAAAATATAAGGCAGAGGCACTCAAACAGTTGTCTCAATCGCAGTTTTATATAAAGATGGTAGTGGATCCTACCCCCAACTTCAAAACTGATATTGATTCATTTATAGACTTAGCTGTTGAGGAGGATATTATGACCCCCCCAAGTGGCTAGGCAACTCAAGGTGTCAGAACCAATGCCGCAGTACCTGTATTTAATACCCAAAACACATAAAGATCTAATGAATCCACCAGGCAGACCCATAGTTTCAGGTCATGGATCCCTTACTGAACCTTTATCTGCCTTTCTTACGGAATATTTAAAGCCATTACTGTCAATGGTCAGATCACGTATCCAAGACGCAACACAATTTTTGAATATTATTGAAGACTCTCAACTGGAGGAGGATTGGCTGTTATGTACATTAGATGTAACATCCCTATACACAAGTATTCCACACAAAGCTGGCATTTTGGCAGTTACGTATTGGTTAAATCAATCCAAGTTATATTCAAACAGGATTTAACAACTTTTTGATCAAGCTAACAGAATATGTATTGCAAAAAAACATCTTTTATATTGAAGGCAATCCCTATTGGCAAATCAAAGGAACAGCAATGGGGGCATCCTTTGCCCCAATTTACGCAGATTTATTTATGGGGTATTACGAACTGACCTTCATATATGATGTCCAGCGGAATATTTATATGGACCACATGGATATATGGCGCAGATATTTGGACGACTGCTGGTTGGTGTGGCGGGGAAGTACGGAGGAATTATCCAAATTTGTTGATTATCTTAATAATAATCCATTTGACATACAATTTACGGTCACTACTGGATACAATGAAATTGTATTTCTGGATGTTGCCATCAAAAGATTACTGAACCACACTTTAGCAACAACAGTACACAGGAAATTCCCACAATATAACACCTTACTTCATGCCACCAGCTCTCACCCCCGCCACATCATTAACAACATTCCAAACTCACAACATTTGCAGTTGAAAAGGATTTGCTCTACGGAAGTGGAATGCTTTACACAAACACAAGAATTAACAACAAGATTTGTGGACAGAGGTTATAATCCCAACCTTCTTACCAATACGGCCAAACAGATTCAAGCCAGGGGAAGATCGGATTTATTAAAGTATAACAAATCACAGGATGTCACCACACAAGGTAGGCAGCCTATTAGATTAGTCACCACGTATGGTAACAACACATCCTGGTTTAGACAAATTGTTAAACATTGGGACATGCTACAGTCGAATCCATTCCTCAATGATATTCTTCCTGAAACCTGCGCTTTTTCTTACCGCAGGGGACGTACTATTCAGTCTCAGCTAACACACTATAAAAGGTTCACACCGGTCACTAAACTACAAACACTTTTTCGTGATGCTTTAGTTGGTTGTTAACCTTGTGGACATTGCAGTGCATGTCAATACATTTGTAAAACCAAAGAATTTACCAGCAAAAAACACCCCGAAGATGTTCAACATTAACATCTTAGGGAATTGCAGCTCTGATTGGGTGATCTATTTGGCGCAATGTACTTGTTCTGCGTTTTATGTTGGGCAGACCTCTAGACCCATCAGAATTAGGATTAGTGAACATTTGAGTTCAATAAGAAATAGAAGGATTACCAATGCTTTATACAAACATAGTCAACATCACACAGGAGCATCATTCAGGTTTATCATAATTGACAAAATTCAACTTCATAGGAATTTCAAGATGGGTTGGCATATGAAACTAAATAATATGGAGAATAAGTGGATCACCACCCTTGGGCCTTTTTTCAAGCCAGGATTAAATGAATATCAGGTACATGATGGATAGTCCAGTGAATTACTTCCAATATTGGTATGGGCCCTTAAGTGGCAGGTCGCATATGTCTACATAATGATCATTGGACACCTAAATATTCAAGTCATTACCTCATAATCATATTTCATGTATATCATATAAATTCATTGCAATATTGCTTTTTGAGTCCAGCAAGAAATAAATAAGAATATTCTGGCTATATATCACATTAAGCCATCTAGTTTATCAACATGAATAAAGTATGTTCATGAATAAGTAATTTTAATTTTCAGGATCTCAGTTGCATGTTTAAATATGTACTATAAGCATATTTTTGCTGAATATGTTCCCTTTTGTTCACTGTATATGTACCCATTATACAAGTGTCAATAGGTTGATACCACTTTAACACAAGGGTATATGTAGAGGACCAGGATGTTAAGGTGCTTGTGTAAGCAAATGTCTTTGGGTTAATGAAGAAGTCACATTGATAAAGGCTTTATCAGCCGAAACCGGTTTTTGCATTTTTATGGAAGGTTGACTTTCAGCAACCTTCAAATAAATAATTATTTGGAATCTTATCTTGCTGCTGTTGTGTGCTGGTCCCTTTTTTGTTCTTATGTTCATGGTTTGGACCGAGCACTACTATCTACCGTGCGTGCCTCGTTTTCCAATGACGCCAAGGGAACCATCTCCATCACCTGGAAAGCTGGCCTGGCTGAAGAGGAATGGGAGCCCTGAACCAAAAAGGACAACCTCAGAACTGGAGTCAAATCCCGCTCTGACGAGCCCACTCCCAGGGAAGGGGCCCCAAGAGGACTTGGTGCTGCCAAGACAATGGGAACAATAGCAGATGGCACCATAGAAAAAATGTCCACCACACTAGGGGGTCACGGTGCAGGCAGTCCAGTCACGATCCAGAGGATGGCTCAGTGCTGAATGAGTCTATGACCAAAGGGTTGGCTCCGAAACCAGAGCAAGGTCTACCAGTGGTACCGAAGAAGCTGGAACAGGGATAGTTTGTCAGGGGCTTTGATACCTCTAAGGAGGTTGAAGGAGGAGTATATGTAGGAGTCTGTGGTGAAAAACCCTCAGCTCCAGGTGGGACAGAGGGTATAACAGGGGTTGAGAGTCCTCTGGCTGCCAGAAGCTGGTCTACAAGTCTCACCACATCAAATTCTGAGAGGCTCCTGGAGGAGTGGGTCGATATCCCCAACTGAGAGTCAGGCTGCTCCAAGAAAAGGTTACATTGTTGACCAAAGAAAGGGTCTGCCGGGGAGGGGATATCTGGTCTGAGGGGCTGTTTCTCCTTTCGCCATAGTGGTCTTGTGACCAGTAAAATGTATGGGGGGGGGGGTGAACCGTGTAGGGTAAACTATTTTTGGTGCCAAAAGGGAGATTGGAGTTAATGTAGTAATTAAAGGCACAGTCAATGCAGTAGTCTTTATCGGTACTGTGGGTGGTACCGAAGTGGATACTTGCAGTTCTGGAACAGAGAACAGCACTGAGGAGGGAGGTTGAGGCCCTGGTGCAAAGTTGATGGTGGCAATTCCGAAGACAGAGTCAGTGCCATGTGATGAAGATGGAACCAAATGGCTCTTATGTTTGTGTTCTTTCTTGGGAGGGGGTCAACCCTCCGACCCAGAAATAACCTCTGCAAAAGGAGTTTTTAGTAAGCCCTTGAGAATTAGTTGTTCCCCTTGTTAATAGTGAGTGAACTAAAATATTTACAAACTTCACATGGGGGTTGTTTAGATAGATGAGGAACACCCAGACAGTAAACGCAAGAGGTATGGGCATCCGAATTCTGCATTTTGCGACCACACCAGTCACAATGTTTAAATCCAGTTAGTTGTTTCTTTTCTGACATAGCGTTGAAGGGCAGTCCAGGAATAGTGGCACACTAATCCACACACACACAAAAAATTAACAGAAAAAAAAAATAAATAGAGGAAAAAAAGGGGGAATACCAGCAGTGGTATTAAGAAATTACTGAGGTAGAGGGAAAGGCTTGTACCAGCGATGGTACTAAGAATACCCAAAACTGTTAAGAAAGAGAGAAAGGGAGGCACTAAAAGAGGTATAGAAACTAACGACTAACTAATACATTATAAAATTAGTAAGAAAAAAAACTATCAAAAGAGGTTTTAATAGAAAAGTTCTATAAAACACTTAACTGAGAGCTGGCTTGACACATCTTCATAATGTGGCAAACGAAATCGGAGGCAACAGGGAGAGAGGCACTATCTGTAAGCTTAGCTTGAGAGTTTTTTGGCTGGCGCAAGCTTTGTGTAAAGCCGACTCTGTTCCAAGGACAGAACACCCATCAATAAGGAATAAATGAACATCAACATCATCAGATCATACGTTTTGGGAATCTAATAAACTGGCAGATTTTAAAAATATTCCTCCAGGAGTACTTTGACAGAAATATTGGAACAACAAATGGCTGTAACCAAAGAAACGATTATTTTGAGCTGGGACACAGGATCTGAATTGCCTAGACAAATGGCTACCAAAAGAGCAACAACTAGAAAATGGAAATAAAATTACAAACCAAACTGTATTTGAAGTATTGTTTATAAGAGAGAAAAAAAAAAAAAAACTAGGAGAGAGCTCTTTAGAAAATAGAAAGAGCAAATTACAGAAAAACAAATGGAAAATTATGGGGACATTACATGCAGAATGATTTTCAGGAGGATGAGTAAAGTTTAAGGGAAGGCAGGAATATGTTTAAGCAATGTTTCAAAGGATGCAAAGATATGCAATGTAAAAATGTAAATACGGTTTGCTTTCTTCTCAGAGAACAAATAGACTCACAAACTGCAAAAGCAAAAAAAGAGAAGGTGGCTATACCGATAAACCCAGTAAGTAAGAAGTTCCATCAACAAGCGTTAAAAACTTATTACAGCAAGTAGAGATGTTTGTCTTCACAGCTTTTCTCAGTTAGGGGTTGCCACAGCGGAACTCCGGTCCACTAATGATTGGCAGTCGATTTTAATGGTGCCGAGTTGCCAGCCCAACGCCCAACCTTCAGTGAAGGCACGCCCATTCACGCATGTCTTTCGGAGGTCACTCTACCATGGGGAGGACATGCAGACTCCACACAGAAGGCACTCCAGCCAAGAATCGAACAGGAGAACCTCTTGCTGTGAGGTAACAACACTACCGCTGTACCACCGTGGATATAAACATAAAGCAAAGATGTTGTTGTTTGTCTTCCGGCTTTTCCCAGTTAGGGGTTGCCACAGCGGAACTCCAGTCCGCTAATGATTGGCAGTTTTTTTTTTATGGTGTCGAGTTGCCAGCCCAATGCCCAACCTTCAATGAAGGCACGCCCATTCAACGCAGGTCTTTCGAATGCCCACTCGACCGCAGGGAGGACATGCGGACTCCACACAGAAGGCACTCCCCAACCCAAGCTGAGAATCGAACGGGAGAACCTCTTGCTGTGAGGCAACAGCGCTACCGCTACACCACCGCAGAACACCAAGCAAAAAAACAAATGTAAACATTTAAAAAACTAAATTTTTCATGTATAGAATTATGCAAAGATAAGAGTTTTCGTCCTTTACATTAAAGAACTCTTTGGATAAAAGAAACATGATTTGCAGTCCTGCTTAAATAATTTCTGATGTTCAAAATTAACTTGTGTTACACCCCTACAACCCAACCAATCAAGATGTAGATCTCACCAATTAGTCTGCTCCTCCATAAGAAGGAGTTCCATTCATAAAAAGCATTTAAAACGAAAGTTAAATTTTACTTCATTGTATTATCTTTCTAGTGCTTTTAAATTTCAGAACACTAGAAAGAGAAACTTGATCATTCAAGCCTGACCAAGATTTTGCATTTAACCACAACTAACAAATTCACATCACACTAACAGCAACGACCACACACCCCTCTCTCAAAACATCAATAAAGCCTCTAACATTAGTGCTACTTTCGTCTTTACCCAGTTAGGGGTCGCCACAGCAGATCACCTGTCCGATCATGATTGGCAGTGGAGTTTTACAATGTTGAGTTGCCAGCCCTTCGCCCAACCTTCCACAGGAGGCACACATGCACGCACTCACACCAAGGGTCAATTTAGAGTATCCAATCCACCTACAGCATGTCTTTGGGATGAACCTGGAGGAAACCCACATGACTACAGGGAGGACATGCACACTCCACACAGAAGGCACCCCAGCTGAGAATCGAACCAGAGAGAATTTTGCTGTGAGGCAGCAACGCTAACAACTGCACCACCACGGCCGCCCAATAAATAAAGCCTCCAATACAATGAAATTAAAAACTACGATCTAGCTGTTCCAAGCAATGAATGCGACGGGTTCCTAAAAAGGTTATCCCCTAGGACTGGTAAATGAAATTTTAGTGAAAGTTATTAATAAAAGATGGGATTTTTAAACCAAGTTTGGATAAAGAACCAGTTGAATTAATAGGTTCTGTTGTACAAGGGCGGAATGTCGAAAACAATAACATGGTGTGTGCGTAATGTTAAGTCACGATTGTGTGGAATGATACAGGTGATCGAGAGAACGGTAGGAATTTTAAAAGTCCCCTCATTACAACTTTTTGTGAAGACAGTAATGCTATTAAAAACATCCTAGTGAGGAACTGGGAAATTTTAAGGAATGAAAAAGAAATTAGGAATATTGTGGGGGAAAGATCTGTTTATAGAAAAGGGAGAAATTAAAAAAAATTTTTTTTTTTTTTTTTTTTTTTTTTTTTAACAGAAATAGTGATTTGCAGGGGACAGAGAATATGAAAAAAGTGGGTTCTGTTCATACTGTAATTTCATTTTTGAAACTAAAGTCATTGTTAATGAAGTAAAAGTCACTTTACATGCAAACCATATATGTAATAGTAAAAGGGTGGCACATTGTGCTTTATGTTCTGTGTGTGCTTGTTTTTATATCAGTAAAACAGATAGAAGGTTAAGACGCCATATATACAAGCATCTGAGGGATATTAGGCAAGAAGATGATACAAATGCCCTGGCTAGACATACAGCTCGAAACAGCCAGGTCAGTTTTAAGTTGGTCTGAATTATCAAGTTTCTGCTTCTAGTGTTCCGAAATTAAAAGCACTAGAAAAAGAATATAATGAAGTAAAATTTAGCTTGATTTGGTCTTGATCATTTTTTATATGAATGGAACTTGTTCCTATGGAGAAGCGGACCGACCAACTGGTGATGTGTACAACTCGATTGGTTGAGTTATGTGGGGTATAACATCAGTTGATTTTAAATGGCAAGAAATATTTGTTTTAAAAGCAGGACTTCACATCATAGTTTTTATTCAAAGAAGTTATTTCATATGAAAGACAAAAGCACTTATCTTTGTAAAATTCTACATATGAAAAAAGTTAATTTTACTGCTTTTACGTTTCTATCTTTGCTTGGTGTAATAAAAAAGTTGTTTTTAATGCTTGTAAATGGAAATGAAAAGAACTGCTTACTTACTGGGTTTACCAGTATAGCCACGTTTGCTTTTCTTTTCTTCTCTGTTACCACGTTTGCCCAGGTCTCAAATAATTAAAAAATAAAGAATGACAGAGATGCCTTGCAGCTCACAGAATCCATTTCATCCTCAAAAGAGGACAAAAATAATGACCTTACTTGTGCATCACAAACAGCATTACCATCAACTACAGCTCAGATAAAGGGCTCCACCTAAGAGTTCCCTGGAAGATGATGCTTGGTACAGAGACATCTTTACAAGGAAAATTTTAAATGAGAGATGAATGAAAGTCCAGTTGTAACAGATGTTTCTCTCCCAAACCATGGAGGAACTTACGCTCACAGTGGTTCTTCTATTATTTCAAGAATCGGAAGATGCCTTCTTAAGCAGCCAAACCCCCAAATTCTTACACACAAGGAATAGGATAAGTTTTAGAGTGCAGCAGCCACATTAGTATCTCTCCAAATGCCTGGTGGAATGCAAGGGTGGCAAGCTGGCACCAGGTCTAAACACATTGCCAAATGTAGAAAAACAAGGTCATTTATACATTTGGGGTGGGGAGAGCTAAACATTTGGCCATTACAGCTTATACAGGTTGAGAAATTGGTCAACACATCATTAAGCACTTGTAAGGACAGCTGGCCCAAACAGGGTCTCTTCCAGATAGATTCACAACATTCCCAGATTCTCTCTCAAAAAAAAAAAAAAAAAAAAAATATATACATATACACACACACATATCTCTCTCTCTCTATATATATATATATATATATATATATATATATATATATATATATATATATATATATATATATATATATATATATATATATATACACACATACACACACACACACACACACACACACACACACCTATATCTGTCTATATATCTATATATAAATAAATAAATAAAACCAACAACTTAGCTGGAGCCTCCCTGTTTTCTAATACAGTGGGTAAAATATGGAACCTATTACCTAATGAACCAACACTACTCTCTTTAAACAAAACCTCAAGACACCTAATAACATATTGGTTATGCCCTTGCAATAACCCTAACTAATCCTCAGATTTCTCCACCCCCATCTCTCTCACCACACTAACTCCTACTTTACTGCTTACCCCCCAAAAGCAGGCCTGATACTAGTAAACACAACTTAACTTACGTTCTACACCTTACCTTGATGAAGTAATATAATTCTCTTATCTCACTATATAATAAATTCTCTTTACTGTATCTAAATTCTATAATGTAAACGACTTGTTGACTTGTATGTGTTGTAATTTTTTTTTGCAAATCTTCATTATTTATGTAACAATTGTGATCTATTAGCTCTCAAAATTTGAGATGTTTATCTTATGATTTTTAACATTGTAAACATTTGGAGCTTTTCTCCCCGGGCCTCTACTGAAATTGGAAATAAATGCAGTTAGACTAGCCTGGCAACAAATGTAAAATAAATAAATAACTTATATACACATACATACACACACATATAGAGAGAGAGACAGAGACAGAAAAAAAATAACTCAGTTGACTGAAACTCATAATACTGAAACCTTACAATGCTAAACTTCAAAATACTAACAGATATGCACACTTACACCACCAATGACCAACACTTTACAGAACTTAAAAAGTACTTACCCTTTTAACAGAAACAAGAAGATATAACACCCAACACCGAGCTAGGTGGCTGTGCCCCCCCCCCCCCCCAACTACTATACATACCAACCCCAGGATCGCACTACAGTGGGGAAAAGGGAAAATACCCTTTACATACTTTACAGTAGTCTACATGCTGCCACTACTGCTGGGAGCTCACAAAACATCCACCATATTACTCAAAATATTTCCCATAAAAATGGGAACAGCCATACCCACATTTAGAAACACTACGCCACTTTCTACAGGAGTATTGGTATTCTGACAATCAGCAGTGTAAGTTAGTGATTCTTTTTTTATCACAAGCAAGTTACAGGAGAAGGGAAACTCAAATCATGTATATGGCTTACAATTCAGTATAATGAGATTCAGTGAAATCAGCATTCAGTATTTTGAAAATTCGGTATTATGGTCTCAATCAAATGAGATTCAGTCATAACATACAGAGTGTGTGTGTGTGTGTGTATATATATATATATATATATATATATATATACACACACAAATATTTACATTTCAGGTTAACCTAGGTAAATTTACAGGCTGAGGTCATAACTTTTTTACAAATATCAAAACAGGATGCTCACAACATTGCTTATAACGATCTAAGAGCAAGTATAAAAAGGTCTCTTTCTCCAGTGTACTCTAACGTTGACAACTACTAAGTAAGCTTCAAACTAGGGATTGCTATAATCAAAATCTCATTTATAACGTCTTCTAGAATTCATTACTAAAATACAAGTTAAGCGCTGTTGATTACATTTTCAAATTTTGTTTGACAATTCTGAACATATACAAGTGTGCCAATGATCAAAGTCACAAGCAATGATATGCTCAACTTACACCCAAAAGCCTTTAATCACTACCTTCTATAAAGACATTAAAGGCAGTCCTAACGCTTTTAACACTGTACAAAATAAACACAAATCCACAAGATTTACTTCTTATTCCACAGCAAGGATCATGTACTCCACGTATACTAATAAATATTCACCTCTAAAACCTTAGTGACTAGAACAAATTTGTTTATAGCCTTAAATGCAGCACATATTTGTTGCTACATATGAACAGGACAAGTCATACTAAAAAATAAACATCACATTAAGCACACAACGTTTATTTAAAATTAAACACTTACATAAAACGAAACAAAGAGAACATTTTCTTAATAAAAAAAACATTATACTTACCAAACTAACTCATGAAATATACTTTTAAAAAGTTATACCACAACGATTATTAAATAAATATAAATCCGAAACCCAGAATTTTAAAATATGGCGCTCCGCGCCTGTCTAATCTCGCCTAAACCAACGCGAATAAACAGTCTTCTCGCGTTAGTAACTTAACTTGCGTATAGAGTATTGTGTTCGAATCCAACTTTTAAAGTATGTTTATATTTCTTAAGTAAAGCTGGTTAAAGAGAAGTAGTAATATGTTTTGATGCGATTATATTCTGAGAATTATGTAAGGATTAAGTATGGTGCATTGTTATTGATAAATATGCAGTGTGATAAGAACAAGAAGCATATTTCTCAGATTTGTTTCCCGTTATTTATGGTCCGAATTTTACTTCCCTTTCTTAAAATTTAAGCTCATGTGGCAAAACGGTGTTATCACAATCACCAACTTACATTTTTTTCAATCTTCCACT
Organism: Protopterus annectens; assembly: GCF_019279795.1. Lineage (NCBI taxonomy): Eukaryota > Metazoa > Chordata > Ceratodontiformes > Protopteridae > Protopterus > Protopterus annectens. Next base: position 1,691,134,560 of record NC_056739.1, read on the forward strand.
TTCTCCAAAATGTACATAAATACCTTTAACAACGTGTAATACTTCGTTTCATACCTCTGAACCAATGAGCATTAAAATAATAGCATTGACTTTTAAAATTCCTAGCAAAAGATGTAAAAGAGGAGCACTTTTTTATTTTTCAAAATAAAATGCCCTTCACACCGTAGTCCAGGCACAGCAATAATAACTTTTTGTGTAGGTGCATTGTGGTCACTTAATAATTTAAGTTGCCTTAAACATACCTAGAAAGATCGAACTTTATGAAGAAAAATCAATACCTCTAGAAGGTAAAGGTAAGAGGCGCCGGAAGCTGCTGAAGTCTGGGGGATGCGGAGGGTGAGAGTGACACTTAGTGATCTAAAAGGGCAATTTTTATAACTATTTACTATCACAACATTGGTTTACTTGGAGGACCTTATAAGCTCAGCCATTTCCCTTTCGGTGCTTGATTCTTGAATTAACATTTTCTGATGGCTGATAATTGTATATTAGCCCTAGTTAAAATAACTGTGATCATTCCATAGATAATTTGAGGGGATCCATATAAGGGATGTAGCATTTAGGAACTGCCTCTAGCCATTAGTAGCATGAGGGGCAATCCTGGAGTACATTTTCTATTGCCCATCCTTATAAGTTGCATTTGAATATGGACGGATGAGCTTAGTTTTATTTTTATGGATAGTTTTTTCTGGAACAGTGGTAGTCTCTGTGGTATATATCCATCTCTTCACAACATTCAGGCCCATGAAAAATAGGTACAAATCTGTACGCTGATTAACATAAAATTTGCATACATAATTGCACAACCCCACCCACTCCGATGGAATTGTGGGTTACCAACTTTCAAACACAAACTGAGGAACAGAACCAAAATATAGCATCAAAGTCCCCCTGCAGCCATTACAATGTCCCATTACCTGGCTTTTTCACCCCATTTACCATAAACACTAATGTGTGCATACTGCTTTACTTCTACAACAATTATTTGGATTTTATTTTTTTACATTTTATAGCACAATGCAAAAACACTAACAGATATCTGCTAAATAAAGCAGTACTGTCTCACAATGAAAATAGACTTGGCATTAAAATTTCTCTGCCCTTGAAACTCACATTCATTGAAACAGCATTAAAACCCACACCACATCCAAATAAAATGCATCTGGCCAGTGGTGGATAAAGATTACCTTTGGGCTGTTTTCAAATCAGAGGCCCCTTGCGCACAAAACAAAAAACATACATGCGTTCTTTGATACACATTCCTGACTTTATTAAATTATATTCCTTATATAATACAGCACACTTTTTAGACGTAAGTTAGAGCGCATTTTAAATTTATTGTTTGAACATTTTTCCAGTATGCAATGAAGCGAAATGCATGCACCAATAATGAGAAAACTGCCCTTCTCAGAACATTTCCATGATAACAGTCTACTTCTACACACAATATATATATATATATATATATATATATATATATATATATATATATACGTATACATACATATATATATATATATATATATATATATATATAAATACAGAATCACAGCAGTGTAAGCCATAGACATGTTGCACAGCTTCTTGCACTTATTTTCAATTGGAGGGGAGGCAAAAGGCCAAATACCAGGGACACATTTTAAACATTGCTTGTATAATTTTGAAAGGTTGCTAGAATAAAATGTGTTACCATTGTTTCACTGCCAAGTCTTGAACCCAGAACCCTGTGTATTACAGTCAGAGCAACATACCACTAAGTTAAATCAGCAGTTTCCTGAAAGACAGGAAGACAAACTTAAATGGCTATCATTTAGTGAATTCAGTCCTCACTTATCACCATAGCTCTCAACCTCTTAGCACAAAAATACAGAACAAAGCCAATAATGGGGGAATACAGCCCCAAAATAGCGACACATTTCAAATACTGATCTTATAAACTTAGAAAATTGCTAGCATAAAAGGTTTTGTTTTATTGCTCCTGAAAACCAGAGATTTAATGAGGAACAGGACAAAATTGTGAGGCATAAATTCACAAGTGATGGTGGCTAGGGACTTCAGACTCTTTTTACCTGCACCCAAAGTACAGGGTTTGAGCCTGTGTACCTCTAGCCACCAGATGTATCCTGTTGGGGGCATTTTCACACACACACACACACACACACAAAAAACTGCATTACTTTTCTACCTCATTAATTGTGGTCTTTTAAGCAATGATGTTGCAGTTACCTTTGCTAGTTGAGTTTTTTATTTTATTCATTTTACTTTCTTTAATTTTACACTTGGTAAACAGGAAAGACATATTTAGTGAGTGTACAAAATGGCAACCATTTGCTTTTTTCAGTTTGTGCATCATAGCAGTTAATATTCTGCTGTGAAGCAATTGAGCTTTTTTCTGGGTGATATCTGTACATCAGCATTATGGTGCTGTTGCAAGTAAAATACATTTTCTAAAAGTTAAAAAAAAAAACAAGATGCCTCTTACATTAATAGTGTAGCAGAACTATAAGTTTCAAGCCACATAGCAAGAAATGTAACCTTCAATACCTACAAATCTCTCTCTAATTAGCTCTGCAATCTCTCTAATAATGCCGAAGACAGTGCCTTAGCTCTGCATAAAGAAATCCTTCTGCCCGAACAGCAGTTCGTAAAGGAATCCTCAGCTCTGCAGTTAAATAAATCCACGGCTGAATAAAGAAGTATTTTCGGAGAGAGGGTAGGGCGGATGAAAAAATGTGGGCAATGTACACAATGTTGTCATATTTTGGAAACAGACAGTGTTCATATTATGGGATATGGGGACGTTAAATTGAGACAAAAGCTTAATTGTCTCAGTAAATGTTTAGTTTACATCACATTTTTCCAACAAAGTAGACAGTTTTATATTGGAAAAACAAAAAATGCTCTAAATAAGCATATATATCAACACACTTATGATATACGTAGAGTTAATTTGAGGAATGCATTGGCCAAGCACATTTTTGAATGGAGTGGTCATTCTTTTACATTCGCAGGCTTGGAGCAAACAGTGGACAAGGAAAAAAAGGGGGGGTCCAAAAGAAACGTACCTGGAGTATAGAGAGTTAATATGGCTGCTCAGATGCAATGCAACAGTTCCCCCGGGTCTGAATGAGACTGTATCCATTTCTAGTTTTTTAAAATTAAGATCAGACTTTCATATGTAAATGCTCTACCAACAAAAATTTTATAGGTATTTTTCAGTGTCTTATGAACAATATTTCTTTCTTTCAAATAAGTTCACAAGGTACTTATATAAGTATTTATTTATATTTATATATTTATATATTCATTCATTGTTATATTGTATTGTTTATATCTATTTATTTATTTAATGGTTTGTACAACATTATTTATGCCTCTCAGGCAACAGTGTTAGATCAATGTTGAGCAATTTACAATCTAGTATTGCATTTGATTAAATTAAATAAAGTTTCATAATTTTAAATGACGATAAGGGGAGGGTTTTTGGATGATCATGTGATGGGGTATGAGTGTTTAAGTATGTTAATTGGTACAATGTGTGTTTCTGATGATGTCAATGGCTTAAGGCCGACAAAAGAGCTAAAATAAATCGTTTTTGCTGTGGTTTATCTAACACTGATCTTTATTGCATTTACAGTGATTAGTCATGGAGTTTGTCTTTTTTTCTTGGTTGATTTATATATTATTTTTTACATCTGATTTTCACTGTTTGTTGTTAGAAAGGGACAGATTTTAGACAGGTAAACTCTAGCTATCCCAAGGGGCCTAGACAGCTATAATTCACACAGACTGTAGACAGGCCTAGAAGGGACAGATTTTAGACAGGTAAACTCTAGCTATCCCAAGGGGCCTAGACAGCTATAATTCACACAGACTGTAGACAGGCTTATCAAAGGTTATCTAAAACAATTCACTGTTGGTTTGTGATTGATTGTGCAACTGTTTGGTAAAAATAAAGTTTTATTTTGATTTATATTTAATTTTTTTACATCTGATGTATAATATTATAACAAAGTGCAACTATAAGCAATAGCAAGCTCATAATGTAAAAGAACTCAAGCATTTTACTGTGATTGGCATAAATGGTAAGGTAGGTTACAATGACTACTTTATGAATTATGTCCCATGTATAAGGTTAGCTCAGTGTACTTGAGTTACTGTTTAGTTGCATATTGTTTGTGTGCTTGCTTTTCTTATAGAAGCTGACTGAAAAATTCTTTGAATTCTATGGTAACTGATTTTGATTATTCATTTATTTTAGATTTTGTATTTATTTGTAGCTGAAAATGGATTCCTTAAATGAGTATGCTATTAATGATTTGCTAAAGCACAAGTATCTTGCTATGTGCACTAATTGCTATGTGTATTTGAAGGTAACACCTAATAACATTGGTGAATTGTGTTCCTCATGTCAAAAAAGTTGGATGATTTGCTTATCATTATTAGTAATAAATGTAGATTTACTGATGATGACTGCATTTGTGTAAATGGCACAGCCTTGAAAACTATTGTTACATATATTAATGACTGGGCTGCTGAGATAAATAATATTAGGCAAAGTCTAAACTGAACACATTTAGGAAAAGAAGTAAAAAATATTTCAACTAAACATGATACTACCAATGACAGCTTTGGAATTCAGTAGACAAGTATTCAGTAATCTGAGGATTCAGCGCATGTACAAGAAAATAAAAAAAAAAAAAAAAGAAAAGAAAAAAAGGAAGAATTTCACAACAAATATGAAAGAAAGAAAAATAAATTGATCAATGTCAGTATTGGAAAGAGAATATATATACTAAAAAGAACACTACTTTGTTATGTAACACACAGATCTTATGGAATGATAACATTGTTCAATCAGAAAACATTCAGTTTATAGAAAATAGCATCATTTTTCCAAGAGAGGGTAGGAAAACAGAGACAAGGGGCAGGTGAAAATGAAGAAATCAAAACTAACCTTAGAAGGACTGAAGAATATTACTATAAGAAAAAGTGGAAAAAGATTGAAATTGACACCTTAGCTTAGGATGTGGAAGCATGAAGACTGCTTGGTGAGAATTGTATGTTTACAAATGTAACAAACAATGAAAACAATTAGATTAATAAGACTAACAGTGATGAAGAGCATTACTTTATAATGATGGATGGAGCAGATATTACTGTATTAGAAGTACATGATTTTTCAGATCTAGTCAGAAATGATATACTAGTAATTGGAGATTCAGTTATTAGAGGAACTGATACTTATTTTTGCATAGACGATAATGAACATCATAGGATCATAGGAGGTTACTAGGCTATCGACTCAGAGGTCATTTCAAGCCTAGCCGTTTCATCCCAACATAATACCAAAGATACTCTAGTCAGTACCCAGGATTGTATTTATTAATGACTGCTCATGTCCAGGAGGATTGTGGGCAGTATGCCTGGTAAGAATTTATGTTGCCCCATCCACTTGTCTAGGTTCCTTTTGAACAGTGTCATAGAGGTGCTGTGCTTCACATGAATTGGCAGCATATTCCAAAGAAACGGCAGTCACTGGGAGACAAATCTGTCTCTCCAGCATATCCTATTCAAGTCACAGGCCAAACTTAGGTGACTGAAATGGGTAGCTCTAGTCCAGGGGTCTGCAACGTGTGGCTCTGGAGCCGCATGCGGCTCTTCCACCCCTCTGCAGTGGCTCCCTGTAGCTTTGAAAAGTAATGGCCACTCTGACACACAAGACACACACACACACACACACACACACACACACACACACACACACACACACACACACACACACACACAGATTGAGCGATGTATTTTAAATATTGCTGTTATAAACCAAATACTTGCTAGAATAACATGGTTTCTGTTATCATGCATTCCACACACACTGAGAGGAATTGAGGAATTCCTTGGCAGCATCAGTATCTCCTGAAAGATTTCCTTACATCTCCACCATACCTCAAACTCTTACCACAAGAAATCTGGACAGAACTACAAATAAAGGGGGAACAAAGGAAGATAAATAGGGACAGATTTTAGATAGTGCTCTTATAAACTTGCTTGAACAACACTGTTTCTGTTAACATGCATTTTACACACACACACACACACACACACACACACACACACACACACACACACACACACAGTTACCTATTAGCTGTACAGATTTTTACAGAATGTCCTGATTTTTGCCTTATATTTTTGGTTTGTTTCTCATAAAATTTTGCTTTTCTGGCCAATCATTGGCAAATTATTTAGGTTTGAAGTCAGAAAATATAGACAGATATTTGAGTTTCAAACTTCAAACCCTTCAGAAAATTCATGTCAATGCAAAACCTGTTCTATCAACTTTCTAAGTTTGTAAGAGCAATATTTAAAAAGTGTCCCTATTTTTGGACCTTTGGCCTCCCATTATTTATGGCTTTGTCCAGATTTCTTGCACTAAGAGGATGAAAGGTATGACAGACACAGAGCGATCGAGCGATACCAATAAAAATCTCAACAAAGGAATGAAAATAGGGACGGATTTTAAATATTGCTCTTATAAAAACTTAGTTCTTTTATATACAGTATAATAACTATATATAAAATGTCATACGCTGTGTTATCTTCATTTTACGGATCAGATATGTTTTGTGGCTCCAGATGAATTTTATTTGGTAAGAGAAGGGACAAATGGCTCTTCTTCTTACCACATAGGTGGTAGTTCCCTAAATACGGAAGACGTAATAAGGGATTTGGGGACCCAAGTAGATAGTAATTTCACCTTTGATAATCACATTGCCAAAGTGGTTAGAAAATTCTTCTACGTGACCCACCTAATCTCAAAAGGGTTCGCATCCAGATCAAAAGAGGTCATTGTGCCCCTCTATTCATCACTCATCAGACCCATCATAGAGTACAACGCCCCATTTGGGATATACCTTACAAGACACCTGCAACAGCTGGAAAGACCACAGACGTACCTCACCAAGAGGATCAATGGCCTCAAACAGATGCCATATGCAGCTCGACTGAAGAAACTCCAGCTGTACTCAGTTGCATACCGCCTACTCAGAGGTGATCTCTGCCTGAAATACAAGGCCATGTCCAACCCAGAATTGATGGACATGCTCCACCTAAAGGAAACCTTATCCCCTCGAGTCACATGCTCTAGGGATCTAAATCTCACCACAACAATAAATAGGACGTGCTGAAGGGATAGATTCCTGTCCCAGAGACTTCCCATGCTTTGGAACAAGATTCCAATCTACATTAGGCAGAGCTCCTTGCTAACACTCTTCAAAAGAAACCTTGATGAGTGGATGGGAAACAGAAAGTTTACCACAAGGATCACTTCAGTGGCTGTGCTAGACAGAGGCACAGGGAACTAATCTAAGGGGGTGGCGAAAGCCAACACATTCTGGCTAGGCTTATAAATGCCTTCGGGCAGATAGCCTACTACCTACCTATGAACCTATGATAGTGAAGGTTGCAGATCCCTGCTCTAGTCCCATTTGATTTACAGATGTGCAGCAAATTCATTAGGTTTGGGTCAGAGATTGCTGTGTAAGCCAGGCATAAGTCTCCCCTAAGAAGTCTATACAATACTGAGTATAGTGACAGAGACTTTAGTCAGTCTGTGTAAGGCACATGCTGGAGTCCCATGATCATCTTAGTTAGAAACCTCTGAGGTCTCTCGAGTTGCTGCAGGTGCTTTGTACGGTACATGCTGAAAGGGGCGTTATACTCAATTATGGGCCTGATTAATGACGAATATAGAGGAGTTATAACTGCCTTTCCTCTGGTGGTAATGCCTTTAATAATCAAGTGTGCTATGGAGAAATCCTTCCTTACTGCAGTAGACACATGGTGGTCAAAGTTAAGGTCGCAGTCTACTTGTGATCCCAGATCTCTTACCACTTTGTATGAACATAGGGTATTGTTAATTTGATAGTGTGATGGGACATTGTTTTTACCAAAGGGAATGACAGTGCATTTCTTTTATTCTGTTTAAGACCATGACTAAGACAGCAGTCATTTTTACCAATCAGTAGAGGGCGTAGCACTAACCCTTGTGGCACCCCTTTGGTGACAGGTCTGATGGTTGATGTGGAGTCACCTACTTTGAAAGTGTGTGCCTGGTTTGTGAGCCAAATGGCAACCTATCTTAAAACAATGGGGTTTACATTCAGTTTGCTAAGTTTATCAGTAATGCCTGAGTGTGGGATTGTGTCAAAGGCCTTTGCCAAGTCGAGGTATGCTGTCTGCACAGATTTGCACTCATCAATGTCCCTGATCACATATTTGAAGAAATCCACCAGGTTTAACAGACAGGATCTGCCCTTGACGACACTGAATTTGATCAGATCCAAGATTTGGAGGCCGCCTATGTCTTTATTTATAAGTTCCATGATGATACATTCCATGGCTTTACAGATGAGGCTGGTCAGACTTATGGGTCTATAATTCCCTGGGTCTGTTGCTAAGTCACCTTTGTGGAGGGGAATAACTGTTGCTGTTCTCTATTCCATAGGACGAAAGCCATTGGTTAGGCTATGATTGAATAGGGTACTTAATGTTGTTGCTAGTTCATGTTTTAGTTTGTTTAAAAGACAGCCTGGGATGCCATCTGGTACCATAGAGGCTGTGTTCTTTTGCCTTAGACAAGGATTTAATGATCTGCTCTTTGGATATGTAGGGGAGGAGTTGGGAGTAAGGTTTGTGATAAGTTTGGAGGGGATAAGGGAGTAAAATTTTAACCAAATGTGTCCACTGGCAGGTTTGCTATCTCTGCAGGATTGGTGTGTGTGATACCATTAGTCACTAGTTCGGGACATGCTTGGGTCCTACCTTTTAAGCTATGTATATAGCTGTAAAAGGCTTTATGGTTATCCTTGGCTGTGATTGCTAAGTTTTTCTCAAAGTTATCCTTAGCGGAGAGGATTTGACATGTTGTCTTATTTGCCTGTTGAGGCTGAAGAGGGTGCTTTTCCATTGTTGTGGCCTCACCTTAGTTTCCTTAGACATCAACATTTTGTGTTTGTTGTAAAGTTTGTTGATGCTGGCTGTCCACCAGTGCTGTTTTTTTAATTGGGGCTCTAGCTTTGATTCTCTCTGGAACAGTTGAGTCTATACACTTCTATAAGTGATTGTACAGGGCTTTAGTATAAGCTTTGGTGTAGTGAACACTTCCAGCTAGGGGAGGGACTTGGAATGCATTTATACCTTCCCTTAGGAGGGTATAGTTTGCTTTGGTGAAGTTTTTTAGTCTAAATTCACCCTTTTTGAGTTCTGTTGTTAATGGCAGTTCAAAGGTGATGGATTTGTGCTCAGATTTAACTAATGAGGGTCCGGCACGTGCAGTGGTGCATCTGTTTGTCATGTTAGTGAAGACCAGATCTAGTATGTTTGTTCCTGTTGCTGTGTTTAAACAATTTGTTCCAGGGCACTTGAGTTAAGAAAGTCAAGGAACTTTTGTGCTAGTGAGTTAGGACTAGAGTAGGTTTCCTAGTTGATGGTGGGATAATTAAAATCCCTCATGACAAGAGTGTTTGGCAATATTTGGATTAACTCTAGTTTGGTCAAGTAGGCCTTGTGCACATCATGGTCCATGGAGGGGGATCTTTAACTAGCTATGACTTGAATGGGGATCTTACCCACAGTAATCTGAACATGGAGTAACTCCATGGAGTTATCCAGTCTAACTAGTCAGGAGGTGAATTTATCTCTAATATAGATAGAAATTATGGTATAATGAAGAATGTTGTTAGTGCATATGCTCCACAAGTTGGGTGTGCGATGGATGAGGAAGAAAAATTTTGGAGTGAGTTGGATGAAGTGGTGATGACTGTACCCAAGGGTGAGAGAGTGGTGATTGGAGCAGATTTCATTGGGCATGTTGGTGAAGGAAACAGAGGGAATAAGGAAGTGATGGGTAGGTATGGTGTTAAGCAAAGGAATGCAGAAGGTCATATGGTAGTGGAATTTGCAAAAAGGATGGACATGGCTGTGGTGAATACATATTTTAACAAGGGTTGGGAGGGTGGCGTAATGGTTAAGGTGTTTGCCTTACAAACACAAGGTGCAGGGTTTGAGTCTCACAAGGGATAATTGGCTAGGCTTAAAATAGCCCGCAAGGGCAGTTATCTTAGTACTAATCTATGAACCTATGAACCTAAGAGGGAGGAGCACAGGGTGACATACAAGAGTGGACGAAGATGTACACAGGCGGATTATATCTTATGTAGAAGGGCTAGTCTGAAGGAGATTGGAGACTGTAAAAGTGGTGGCAAGGGAAAGTGTAGTTAGGCAGCATAGGATGGTGGTTTGTAGGATGACATTGGTGATCAAGAAGAGGAGGAGGAGTGTGAGGGCAGTACCAAGGATCAAATGGTGGAAATTGAAAAAGGGTAATTGTGAGGTGGAGTTCAGGGAAGAGTTAAGACAGGCACTGGGTGGCAGTGAAGAGTTACCAAATAGCTGGGTAACTACAGCAGAGCTAGTAATGGAGATGGCTAGAAAGGTGCTTGGTGTGACATCTGGAAAGAGGACAAGAAGACCTGGTGGTGGAATGAGGAAGTACAGGAGATTAAACAGAGAAAGAGGTTGGCGAAGAAGAAGTGGGATTGTCAGAGAGATGAAGAAAGTAGACAGGAGTATAAGGAGATGAGGTGCATGGCAAAGAGAGAGGTGATGAAGGCTAAAGATAAGATGTATGAAGAGTTGTATGAAAGGTTGGACACTAAGGAGGGAGAAAAGGACCTGTACTGATTGGCTAGACAGAGGAACCGAGCTAGTAAAGATGTGCAGCAGGTAAGGGTGATAAAGGATAATGAGGGAAATGTGCTCACAAGCGAGGAGAGTGTGTTGAGCAGATGGAAAGAGTACTTTGAGGGGCTGATGAATGAAGAGAATGAGAGGGAGAGAAGGTTGAATGATGTGCAGATAGTGAATCATGAGTGCAGTGGATTAGCAAGGAGGAAGTAAGTATAGCTATGAAGAGGATGAAGAATGGAAAGGCTGTTGGTCCAGATGACATACCTGTGGAAGCATGGAGGTGTTTAGGTGAAATGGCAGTAGAGTTTTTAACTAGATTGTTTAATGAAATCTTGGAAAGTGAGAGGATGCCTGAGGAATGGAGAAAAAGTGTTATGGTACAGATTTTTAAGAATAAGGGTGATGTGCAGAGCTGTAGTAACTACAGAGGGATTAAATTGATCAGTCACAGCATGAAGTTATGGGAAAGAGTAGTGGAAGCTAGGTTAAGAAGGGAGGTGATGATTAGTGATCAGCAGTATGGTTTCATGCCAGGAAAGAGCACTACAGATGTGATGTTTGCTGTGAGAGTGCTGATGAAGAAGTACAGATAAAGTCAGAAGGAGTTGCATTGTGTCTTTGTAGACTTAGAGAAAGCATATGACAGGGTGCCTAGAGTGGAGTTGTGGTACTGTATGAGGAAGTTGGGAGTGTCAGACAAGTATGTAAGAGTGGTACAGGATATGTACGAGGGTAATGTGACAGCAGTGAGGTCTGCGGTGGGAGTAACGGATGCGTTTAAGGTGGAGGTGGGATTACATCAAGGGATCAGCTCTGAGCCCTTTCTTATTTGCAGTGGTGATGGACAGGCTGACAGATGAGATCAGACAGGAGTCCCCGTGGACTATGATGTTTACAGATGACATTGTTATCTGTAGTGAGAGTAGGGAACAGGTGGAGGAGACCCTGGAGAGGTGGAGATATGCTCTAGAGAGAAGAGGAATAAAGGTCAGCAGGACTAAGACAGAATATATGTGTGTGAATGAGAGGGAGGATAGAGGAATGGTGAGGATGCAGGGAGTAGAGGTGGTGAAGGTGGATGAGTTTAAATACTTGGGATCAACAGTTCAGAGTAATGGTGAGTGTGGAAGAGAGGTGAAGAAGAGAGTACAGGCAGGATGGAGTGGGTGGAGAAGAGTGTCAGGAGTGATTTGTGACAGATGAGTACCAGTAAGAGTGAAAGGGAAGGTCTGCAAGAGGGTAGTGAGACCAGCTATGTTATATGGGTTGGAGAAAGTGGCATTGACAAAAAGGCAGGAGTCAGAGCTGGATGTGGCAGAGTTAAAGATGTTAAGATTTGCACTGGGTGTGACAAGGGTGGACAGGATTAGGAATAAGTATATTAGAGGGTCAGCCCAGGTTGGAAGGTTTGGAGACAAAGCCAGAGAGGCAAGATTACGTTGGTTTGGACATGTGCTGAGGAGGGATGCAGAGTATATTGGGAAAAAGATGTTAAGGATGAAGCTGCCAGGTAACAGGAAAAGAAGAAGGCCAAAGATAAGGTTTATGGATGTAGTGAGAGAGGACATGCAGGTGGCTAGTGTGACAGAGCAAGATGCAGAGGACAGGAAGAAATGGAAACAGATGATCTGCTGTGGTGACCCCTAATGGGAGCAGCTGAAAGAAAAAGAAGATAAATAGAAACACTGCCTCCTTTGGTTCTTACATGTTTGTTTTGTGGTCTGAAATTGTAGAAGGCATTGTAGCATTGTAAGGCTGGGGTACTCTCTGAGGCCTTGAACCAGGTTTCTGTGAATGCATAGACATCTACATTCTCCATTGAAAGAAGTGCTTCCAGGGTGTGGAGTTTTTTGTTTAAGTTCATAGCATTTAGCAGCATAGCCCTTATTTTGTTATGGTTGTCAATTTTCACATTGGCAATTTTGTTTTTGAGACCTTGCCTAAAAAAGGCACTATGGGGGAGACAAGGGCGTTTGCCAGCAGCCGAAAGCTTAGTGGTGCTAGGTGGAAACCGTTTCTGGCAAAGCAGTGAGGTTTGTCGACCATGTTATCCCAGGTTGAAGGAAGCTGGATCCCCTTTGACTGGCATCAAAAACTAAGCCAAATATTGAAATAGATCATTTTTTGTTTATACTGTGGTATCATTCTAGGTAAGGGTAATATGCTGCTCAAGGCTAGGAGGATATCTGCCTGGGACACATACTCTGAGAGCTCAATCATGTCTCTCTTCAGATAGTTCAGTGAGGTACATCTCAGGTCGTTCACTCCAAGAGCTATGACAGAGTCATAATGATACTTTTTGCTGAGAGACTTGAGTGTATGCATTTATTTTATTATTATTATTTTAACATTATTTTACCAGGATAAATCCAACTGGACACAAAGTGCCCACCTGGGGAGAAAAGCTCCAAGGAAGTTAACAGAGTACATACATGGTTTAGATAACAATAAAAAACTGGTATACAAGGTAAGGGAAACAAAGAAGTACAATAACAATTTTGTAAAACAATAAGATACTCAGGAGTAGAACCCCTATTTGCAATATTTACAACAAAATAAAAATACATATTAGGTGAGTATATCAGGTGAGAATATAATGTATGCAATGGAGGCATACAGTGGGTCACTTATATGGAGTAGTGGGTCTTCAAGGGGGGGGTCTTTGCAGTTGCAAGGAGGGTTAGCATAGAGGTGTTAATTAAGAAGGCCCTTGAAGGTGCTTGTTTGACTTTGTAGCCTGAGTTCAGGAGGGAGGGTGTTCCATACTTTAGCAACATCATAAGAGAATAGGGCCTCCCCAGCGCTGTTATTGCATTGGTTGATTTCAGTCAGGTTTTTGTTACATGAACTTAGTTCCCTTTTGGGGTTGTGAAAGTTTAGTATGTCAGCTAGGGCAGAGCTCTTCCCCGGATGAAAAAGAATTTGATGGGCTATGATCAGATGGTGGTAGCATAGGAGGTTTGGAAATTCTAACCAGTGCAGTTTAATTAGGGATTGGGAGTGGTGGGAATGTGATCTATTATTGGCAGCGAACCTAGCTATTTTATTGTAGCATGTGGAGAGTTTGTTCAGGTTAGTTTTGTTAATGTTGGTGAGGACTGGAGAGGCGTATAGTAGTGTTGATAAGAGAAGAGTTCTGGCTATTGTTCTAGTTTCGGGGGTTAGGAATAGTATGCAATGATATAGGCAACCAAGTTTTTTATGGACTTTAGAGATAGTTTGGGATACGTGCTTGTTGAATTTAAGTTGTTGATCAATAGTGATGCCTAAGAGTTTGGCCTCAGTTACTGGATGAGGGTGCCATTGGTTGACATGATGGTAAAGGTGAAAAAAAAAATAATACCTTTCCTGTAACTAGTGTAGTCTAGATTCAGATTTGCTGTATCCAGGACTGTATGTAAGCTTCTGAGCCCCACCCCACCCAAGCTTTCTGTGTTGGAGGGAAGCCTTCTAGCTTATAAGTGGGAGTGGTAAGCACTAGGTAACTTATCTACCACATAAGGAGTGGTTCTGGCCCAGAAATTGTAGTTATTGGCTGTTTGGACAGTTTTCCATCTCTCTCAACTTTCTGATTTAAAAGCCCACATTTACACTTGTTTCCTACCTTTCCTGTAAATAGTTTAGTCCAGATACAGATTCTTAGTTTTAGCACTTGAATTTGCTTATTCGTGATCAGCACTTGTTCAAAACTTGTAAGCACTAAATAACCTACTAATTACTACAGCACTCAACCTTCCTCATTACCTAGAGGAAAATAGTTTTGGTACTTACTTTCCTCACTTGCTTAGAGAAAACAGCTCTTGTACTCACTTTCCTCACTTATTTAGAGAAAAACAGTTTTTTATTCATGCATGTCCAAGGGTCAGCTCCCAGTGTTCTCTCCTGTCTATCTGATGAATCTGGGCATCTTGGGGCGGTGTAGAAATTGCGTCATGTACACAGACAACCCTCTCCTCCTACCACCCAACACTACAACCTGTGAGAGATGCACTTATCTAGCCAAACTGGAGGTAAAGCTCTCTCCAATCAAGACTGAACTTGACAGTCAAGAGGAGAAGGTAAACACTTGCACCACACCATACTCATCACATACTCTCACTAAATCTACACCACCAAAATCCACACATAGAAACATAAAAACATTCCCGGAGGCTCTCAATAATAATCTGCTCAAGCAACAGAGACCTCAAAAGCAGAAATGCAAGCAACCTCCACCCCCCAACACAACCCAAATGACACATAGCCCGCAGACTCATTGTGCCACTCAATCACAGCCAATAAGGCAAAACAACGTACCCAACACACTAGTCATAGGTGACTCTATAGTCAGGCACACTGATGTCCCACTCACCAGGCTAAACAAGGAGAAGGTTACTGTCAGCTGCCTGTCAGGTGCCAGGATCCGCCACATAACCCATGCATCCAGGTCACTCCACAACAAGTACAAATATGACTCTGTCATTGTCCATGTTGGTGTGAATGATCTGAGACGTACCTCCCTGGACTACATGAAAAGAGACATGGAAGAGCTCTCCGATTTTGTAGCCCAGGCAGGTATGACCCTAGCCCTGAGTAGCATTCTGCCATCACCCAGAATGATGCCATAATACAAGGACAAAATGATTGACTTCAACAATTGGCTAAGCTTCTGGTGCCATACTAAAGGGATCCAGTATCTGTCTGCCTGGGATGACATGGTCAACAGACCACAATGCTTTGCCAGAGATGGCCTGCACCTGTCACCCCTGGGATTCCGGATACTGTCTAAGGTTCTTGCCTCCCCTATAGTGCCTTTTTTAGGCAAGGTTCAAATGACAAATTCAGTACCATAACAGGAACAGGCAAGCAAAAACTGAGGGTGATGCTACTCAATGCTAGAAGTCTAAATCTCAAAATGCACTCACTCGAGACACTCCTTAAAATGGAGAACATCAATATCTCTGCAGTGACTGAGACCTGGTTCAAGGTTCCAGAGAGCACCCCTGCACTACCAGGCTATAACTCATACCACGGTTTTCGGCCATGTAACCTGGACCGGAACACCAAAGGCAGAGGTGTGTCCATATTCATTAAGGATATCCACACCTCCAGGCTAGTTGCTCAGCATAATGCAGCCAAGGTTATCCAAGTGCAACTAACTCTGGGCAAAACTGCAATCCAAATTGTAGCTTGCTACAGATCACCCACCATGCCCCAGGATTCCCAATCCTCTTTTCTTGATGTACTGGAAAACATTAGGGTTGAACCAAACACCCTAATAATGGGTGATTTAAACTACCCCACCATTAACTGGGAAAACTACTCATATACCAACTCCTTCGCTCAACGCTTTCTGGAATTCATAAACTCCAATGCCCTGGATCAACTTAACCACACCCCCACCAGGGGCAACAATATCCTAGCTCTAGTCATTACCAACATGAGTGACCGGTGTTCCACACCTGAAATCAATGCCTCATTGGTCCGATCTGACCATAAGCTAATTACTCTAGATATCCACATCCTGCCCCCACCCCCCATTAAGCAAACCATGGTAAAAAATTTCTCCAAAGCCAACTTCATGCTTCTTAAGACAGAAGTGGTGAACTTCATGACACCCATGCTGATGGACAATACAGTTATGACTACTGAATCCTACACAATTGCACTTTATAAGCACTTACATGAGTGCATGGATCGTGCTATCCCAAACAGAACCAAGATGCTATCCTCAAAAAAGGAAGCCAATCTGGTGGTCCCCTGCCATAAACAAACTGTACAACAGAAGGAAGAAACTGTTGCAAAAGAGAGTAAAATCCCATGAGTGGAGGAGCTCCCTGGTCAGCCTCAGTAAGAAGCTGCAATCCCTGATAAAATCCTCCAAAGCTAGTTATGAAAACAAAATCGCCACTGATTCTAAAGACAACCACAAAGCATTCTATAACTATGTCAAGAATCTCAATGGCAACACTCAGATCTGCTTTGAGTTACAGCACAATGGCACTAAATATACAGACCCAACTGATATTGCCAACATCCTGGCAGATAGGTTCAGTGCTAACTTTACCCCCCCCCTCTCACCCCTAAAGAGCCCATCTCTATACCGGAAGAATGCAAAGTTCCTGTAATCACGGCTGCACAGGTAAAAACTACACTCTCCAAAGCCAAGAACACAGCATCCATGGGACCAGACAACATCCCAGGCTGCATTCTACATGAACTACAGAATGAACTGGCACCCCACCTAAGTACCATGTTCAATCATAGCCTCACCTCAGGCTTTGTGCCTGCTGAATGGTGCACAGCAACGTTTATCCCACTCTACAGGAGGGGAGCCACCATACCTCTCAACCTGGAAACATCAAAAATCTGGACAACGCCCATGATAAATAGGTACAAATCTGTACGCTGATTAACATCTGATTTGCATACATAATTACGTAACCCCACCCACTCCGGTGGAATTGTGGGATAAACTTTCAAACGCAAACTGAAGAACAGACAACCAAAATAAGGCACCACCACCTGCAGCCATTCCAGTGTCCCATTACCTGGTGATTTCACCCCATTTATCATAAACACTCGTGTGCATACTGCTTTACTTCTACGATGATTATTTGGATTTTATTTTGACATCTGCTAAACAAAGCAATACTGTCTCAATGAAAATAGACTTGGCATTAAAACTTCTCTGCCCTTGAAACTCACATTCATTGAAATAACATTGAAACCCACACCACAGCCAAAGAAAATGCATCTGGCCAGTGGTGAATAAAGATTACCTTTGTGCTGTTTTCAAATCATTGGCCTCTTACACACAAAACAAGAAACATATGTGTTCTTTTCTTTGTTACACCTTCCGGACTTTATTAAGTTATATTCATTGTATATAATACAACACACTTGTTAGAGCGCATTTTAAATTTATTGTTTTAACATTTTTCCAGTAGACTGTACTGTAGGCAATGAAACAAATGCATGAACCAATAATGACAAAACTTCCCAATTCAGAACATTTCCATCATAAAAGTCTACTTCCACACCCACACTATAAATAGAATGACAGTAGTGTAAGCCATAGGCATCTTGCACAGCTTCTCGCACACTTATTTTCAAGTTCATTTTTTTTTTGGGGGGGGGGCAAAAGGTCAAAAACCAGGGACACATTTTAAACATTGCTTGTATAATTTTGGAAAGTTGCTAGAATAAAATGTTGTTACCACCATGCATGTCACGAACCCAGGACCCTGTGCACTACAGTCAGAGCAACATGCCACTATTCCAAATCAGCAGTTTCCTAAAATATAGGAAGACTGAAACTTAATGGCTATCATTTAGTGAATTCAGTTCTCATTTCTCACCATAGCTCTCAACCTCTTAGCACAAAAAACCTGGACAAACAAAGCCAATAATGGGGAATACAAATTCACTTCTCACTTCCCATCATAGCTCTTCTCAACTCTTAGCACAACAAATCTGGACAAAGCTGAGAAATGGTGGTGTCTAGGGGCTTTATTTAGCTGAAATACCTCTAGTCACCAGGTGTGGCATTTTCACACACACACACACACACACACACACACACACACACACACACACACACACACACACACACACACACTGGTGGTAACATAACTAGTTCAGAAAGTAATCAGTCAGAAAAGTGTCAACAGTCACAAGGACAATGAGGAAACATTCCAGCTCAGATGTACTTTGACTGTGAAATCAGTGCCACCTTTTACATTGCACAATCATTTGTCCATTGCCATATTGATCAAACAAGAGGCTGTACTAATGTGTCACCACAGAGCAGAGCACATAGGCTCACACAGGTCAATTGCTAAAATTTAGGGAATTGTTCTTTCTGTTCACTTATCGTCGTTGATGTTCACTATATAGTATTGTTTGAAAACTGCATAAATCCGTATGCAATTTGGAGTTTATTTCCACATTTGTATAAGAAAAAAAATAGTAATGGTGTAATTATTGCAAGGTTTGTTGCAGTTTAGCAGCCTGTGGGTAGTCCTTTTCTTTTCATAAGCATACTATGGTGCTAACTAAAAAACTGTCAAGAGACCCCACTACCCTTCTGCCTTCTGTACAGGAGGTGAAAGACACTGAACAAGATTGGAGGAATGGGGCGCTAATACATCTCTGGAAATAGTAGAATCATTCACTACCAAACCGCCGAGCAGACCTCTTAAAGCTTTTAGTCATGGCAGCATCGATCCTAAGGTACACAGATGCCATCAGCATATAAAGAGCATGTGAATCATTAATTTGCTTCCTTGCTCTAGTATACAAGAGCAATGTGCTGAATTATGTTGTTCATTGTTGTAAAACACTCGCTTATGTCGGTTCCTTCATGTATTTTGCATACAAATTTTATGGCCCCAGTGCATCTAAATAACACACACACACACACACACACACACACACACACACACACACACACACACACACACACACACACACACACACACACACACACATACAGACACACACAGACTCACACAGACACACACACACACACACACACACACACACACACACACACACACACACACACACACACACATAGACTCACACAGACACACACACACACGTTAAGCCAAACCTGGATACAAATGAGCGTGCTGTGCTGCTGACTTCCCTGTTTCTGTAATCCGTCCCGAATGGCAGAGCTAAATCCAAAGTGCTGCTGACTTCCAACAGCCCGCAGAGCTAATAAATCCAACCAAAGCTGTTAATAAATTTCACTGTGCGAGAGCTGGAGTGGCTGCTGTAATACATTTCCCTGTAATCGTGAGTGAGATTTCCTGCTTGCATTTGAGCTAGACCAGCCGGAAATGACAACATGAGCTCCTTGAGCTCAATTTCAACTGGCTGGTAGCCCGCTCCGAACGTGCGGTAATTCAAAAACTTAAAAAAATAAATGAAAAAAATCGGGAATGAATGGGTGTCACTCGGAAATCGTGGCATCCCTTCATTTGGACCCCAAAACTCATTTTTTACCGAGTAATTCGGTATGGTTGAGAGGTATGGGAGCCACCACGGACCCCGGGAACTACCACCCCATTAGCCTGACGAGCCTGGTCTGCAAGGCCATGGAACGTATCATCATGGAACTTATAAACAAAGACATTGGTAATCTCCAAACTCTGGACCCCACCCAGTTCGGGTTTGTAAAAGGCAGATCATGTCTCCTAAACCTGATAACCTCTTTGAAGCAGTCACCAAAGCCGTAGACAAGGGTAAGGTGGTTCACACAGCCTATCTAGAGCTTGCCAAGGCTTTCAACACCATCCCCCACTCTGGAAGTATAGATAAACTCACTAAACTAGGTATAAATCCCTATGTCACAAGATGGGTTGCCAACTGGCTCACTGACAGAACCCACACTGTGAAAGTAGCAGACTCCAAATCTGACTTCAGACCAGTGACAAATGGAGTACCACAGGGTTCAGTCCTGGGTCCTCTCCTGTTTGGTATCTACTTCTCTGAAGTACAGGTTAACACAGAAGGTCTTTGGCTAATGAAGTTTGCAAATGACTGCAAACTAGGAGCCATAATCAAAACTCCTAATGATGTGGACATCCTACAAAAGGGCCTCACTGAGACAGATGCCTGGTGTCAAAGCCATGGCCTCAAGCTCAATGCCAAAAAGTGCATTGTCATCCCCTTTGGTAAAAACTCTGTACCCATGAACTACAACATAGGCAGTAGTATACTTAACAACAAAAGTGTGATAAGAGACCTTGGGACACAGGTGGACAGTAGTCTCTCCTTTGATAATCACATCACCAAAGTAGTCAGGAAATCCTTCTACGTGGCACACCTCATCACAAAAGGTTTCTCATCCAGAAAAAAAGAGGTAATTGTTCCCCTCTGCTCATCTCTCATTAGACCCATTATAGAGTACAACGCCCCTTTTGGTATGTACCTCACAAGACATCTACAACAACTGGAAAGGCCACTGAAATACCTCACAAAGAGGATTACCAGCCTCAAACAGATGCCCTACGCAGACCGTCTCAAAAACTGCAGCTTTACTCTGTCGCATATTGCCTACTCAGAGGTGATCTCTGCCTAACATACAAAGCTATGTCAAGCCCAGAGCTGTTGGACATGCTCCACTTAAAGAAATCCCAATCCCTCCGAGCTACACGCTCAAGGGACCTAAACCTTGTCACCACAATAAACAGAACATGCCAGAGGGATAGATTCCTGCCCCAGAGACTTCCCATACTCTGGAATAACCTACATATCTATATCAAACAAAGCTCCTCATTAGCACTCTTCAAGAAAAATCTTGATGATTGGATGGGAAATAGGAAATTAACCCCGGGGACCACCTCTGTGACTCTGCTTGACAATGGCACAGGAAAATCATTTTTTTGGGTGGCAAAAACCAGGGTACCTTTTTGGCTGGGCTTGTATAGGCCCCAGGGCTGATAGCCTAGTACCTACCTATAAACCTATGAACTTATGGCGGAGGAGTGATTGATTGGGTGGAATAGTATTAGCTGTGTTTTTCTGGGGTTTAGTATTAGTTAGTAGTTGTTTAGCCAGTTCTCTACCTCAGTGAAGGATTCCTGGGCTTTACTTTGTAGTAACTGGATGTTTGGTGCTGAGCAGATTAGAGTAGTGTCATCCGCATACTGGACGATGTTGGCTTTAGTGGTAGCTAGGTGGAGATTATTTGTAGATATGTTGAAGAGAAGGGGACCAAGGACTAAACCTTGTGGGACACCACATGTGACAGGGAGTGGGGGGATAGGGATTGCCCCATTTGACAGATTGTGACCGATTGTTTAGGCAACTGTTAAACCATTTTAGGGTGGAGTCATCGAGGTTGAGTTCTGCTAGGCAGGTGAGGAGTTTGCTATGGGAAACTGTATCAAATGCCTTGGATAGGTCTAAGACGGTGGCAGAGACCAGCTTCCCTTGGTTCCTATGAGAGTTTATGGTATTGGAGAAGTTAATTAGAGCAGTGTTGGTGCTATGGGAAGGTCTGAATCCATGTTGGGTTTTAGTTAGAAGGTTGTTAGTTAACAGATGGGTAAGGATTTGGTGGTGGATACATTTTTCTAGAATTTTTGAGAGGGGTGATTGGATAGCAATGGGACGGTAGTTGGAAAGGTCAGTAGATGGACCTCCCTTGTGGAGAGCGATGATATATGAAGTTTTCCATAATGAAGGAATGGAATGCAAGGAGATAGATCTGTTAATGAGTAGGGAGATGGGGTAGGTGATGGCCTTGGATGCAATTTGGAGATATTGAGCTGGGAGACTGTTGGCAGCTAGGGTGGTAGGTTTGAGTTTAGCTAAGATATTTTGAATGGTTGTAGTTGGAACTGGGTTAAAAGTGAAGGGGGTGGAGTTAATCTGGTCATTTAAGTGTTGATGTTGGGTCATGGGTGATATAGCACTTACCAGGTTCAGTATTGAAGAGGTAAAGTAGTTATTAAAACTAGAGGCTATGTGTGGATCAGTACCTGTGATATCTGGGGGTGGTGTGGGGCTTTACCAGGCTGGAGGATATTGTTCAATGCAGCCCAGAATTTCTGTGGGTTGTTGTTATGTTTACTTTGTAGGGAAATATAGTAGTGTTTCTTGTCCAATCTAACCCGCTTTTTTGCTTTATTTCTGAGCTCAGCAAAGCTTTGCCTTGTTACGGGAGTTTTGTATTTTTGCCAAGTTATCCAAGCTTTGTCTCTAGTCTTGAGTAAGATTTTTGTGGCTTTGTTTAACCAGGGGACAGGGTTACTTCTCAATCTTATAGTTTTTAGTGGGGCTAGTTGGTTTAAAATCTCTAGGAATTTGACATTAAAGTATTCTACTGCATTATCCAGGGGAAGGGATTTTATGGGAGCCCGGTCACAGGATTTTAGGGCTTCTGAGAATTGTTCTGGGGAGAAGTTTTTTTGGGAACGGATTTGTAAGAGAGTGGGGGTGTTAGTAGATTTTATTTTGTGCCAAAGGAGAAAGGTTGGGTTATGGTCACTGAGGGAGTCAGGTAGTATTCCAGGTAGGTGGGCAGTATTGGGCTGGTTAGTCAGGATCCAGTCTAAGGTGGATTCTCGTTTGGTGGTTTTGTCAATTCTTGTGGGTGAGTGTATGAGTTGTATGAAATTATATAGGTTTATGTGGTTAATGGCTATGGGTGGATGTATAGTGTTCCAGTCTATGCTGACATCACCTAGAAGTAAAGTTTCTTGGGACAGGGAGTGGGAAGCCCAGTGGAGTATAGATTCTAGTGTCTTAAGGTTGTCTCCTGGTGGTATATAAATGCTAAGTAGGTTTAGTTGTTTGTGTTGGTTTAGTAGGATTTTGGTGAATAGGGTCTCGGCAGTGTTGAAATCTGGGGTTTCTTTTTGAAGGAGCTGGACTTTTAAATTGGATTTGTAGAGAAGGGCAATGCCACTACCTTTTCTGTGAGGTCTATCAACTCTTAATATGTTGAAGCCAGGTGGAGTTATAGAGTTATCTTTAATGTGGGGTTTAAGCCATGTTTCTGTAATCACTATAATGTCTGGGTTGTATACAGAGATAATTCCATGTAACTGTTCTATTTTATTTATGATGCTGCGAATGTTTAGGTTTAGAATGAGTAAATCAGTGGGTTTATGCTTAAATGGGAGGTTGGGGTTGGGTGTGGTATGGGTGTTGTATGTTGAGCCAGGGTTGGGGTGGATATCACCTCCTAGTAGTAGTTGGGCTGCAATGCTAGTAATGGTTTTAAGGTAGAATACAGTTAGGAAGTGGTGTTTGAGGCTGGGGTATTTTTTGGATTACGAGGTGTAATGGATAGGAGAGATGAGTTGAAAAATTAAAGGGTAAAGGATAATTGGTTGTGCGTTTGCAGGTATGAAGGGATGGTTTGTGGTGTATGGTAGCGTGGGGGATTTGATACAGTGCATAGTGTTAAGTGGATGGTGATAAGCAGTAATGAAGGAGAAAAAGTAAAGACAGATGAATAGGGAAAGCAAGAGTAATGGGATGATATGGTTGTGGGAGTGTGGTGCTGGTGACATGGTGATTGAGTTATCTGTGTTGGAAGACTGTGGATGGGTGTAGAAGGAGAGAGGTAGTATGCAGTTTCAGGCAAATTAAGTTCTCGTTCACAGTCTTTTAAATGTGGTAGTTGTTTTCAAACCCACCTTGGAAAGAAGTTGTACTCAAGACCAAATAGCAAGAAAGCATGAAATTATCTAATCAAAAGAACATATATATATATATATATATATATATATATATATATATATATATATATATATATATATATATATTCATGATCCAAACCGTATTTTTAGACAAAAAACTGTTTCATGTTTCCAAAGTTTAGTAATGACAATTCTTTTGTAAAAACATAGAACATCAAGAGCTTAATAAATCTTGTTGTGACATGTAGAATAACAATTTGCGCAAGAACAAAGCCTATAAAAAGCTAAGACCCTTTATAGGATTCGAAAATGAAATAATACATGTACACTAAAGCTTATATTTCAATAACAACAACCACATGGGCTGCCCAATAATGAAAAACATTAATAAATGCATTTACAAAATAGAAACATTCAATAATGCAGAACACATAAGTTGTACACGAATGTTACCAAATATGATGTCCACAGTGTGTGCATAACTCGAATATATTATTAATGGAGCAATACAGCCAGTAGCTGAATACAAAAAACAAAATGGCTCCCCAATAGGAAAAAAGCCTTTGCCAGTAACAATGTTCTTATAGTCCAAGTTGTCCATATAATGAGATTTATAAGAAACAGAAGAAATACTGTTCGTGAATCTTCAATATGTCCACATACAGCCCTGACTATTCCAAAAAAATGAATATAAGATCCAAAAAAGCTGTAATCATTAGATAATCCTCATACCACGATATGTTATACACTGTTTCAAATTATAAAGGCTGCACAAAGAAAGTACCTTGGCTAGGATAGCCCCAATAAACCAAAAAGGCCAATGTATACCTTTTCAATGAAAAAAATAAATGACATACCTGTATCTCAATGTACCAACTGGCCAATATCAAAATTAATTGTTGATGGAACAACACAGCCCGTATCAAATACAAAAAACAAACTGACTACCCATTTAAAAAAGAGTCATTAACAATGATATAGTCTGGGTTGTCCATGTGATGAAACATTCAAGAAACAGGAAAAATACTGTCCCTAGATCTTCAATAAGCCCACGCACAGCAACCGACTGTTCAAACAATGATTATTAGATCCAAAAAAGGTAATAATCATCATGTAATTTTCATACCACAATATACAGGACACTGTTACAAGTGTACACAAAAAGTACCTTAAACAGAATAGCCCCAAGACACCTATGTATATTCTTGATGAAAAAAAAAATGACTGCCCGTATTTTGATGTACCAACAGGCCAAGATGGAATTCCGAATGAAATTGCAGCTCGTGTTCAGCACAGGAATAAATGGCTCCCAAATCTCCAAAATGCCGTTAACAATAAAAGACGCCCTTCGACTCAAATTGGCTGCTCCTTTTTCTATTATAGGCCTCTTCCATCTTGACTAAACTTCAGGCCACCCATGATATACTTCAGTTCTAACGCAACTCCAAACATATTCTGTGACAGGATCTCATTTTTCAGTGAATAATATGCAAAAGTCAGCAACTGCTAGCAAGCTATCATCCACCGCGGTTTTCTTCACAGCAGCATATCTTAGATCCCTCTTTACACAAAACAACTATGGTAGTGCTGTTAACCATCAGTTACCATGTGTTAGATAGCCACAAGTTATCTTCGACCTTAATGAGGCAATGATCACAAAGTTCTGTTTTGTACAGCAGGGAAGGTTTTCCAAATGCTTAACCCTGAGTGATTAACTTTCACCTAGATTTTCTTCATAACAGCTCAAGGCAGGAAGCAAGGCAAGCAAGAATCCAGCATTTTGACACAAGTGGAACATTCGTGTATGCATGATCTGACAAGTCCTGGCACCGGATAGGCAGCTGGCTGTGACTTTCTTGTTATCTAACCTGGTGAGTGGGACACCATGTGTCTCACTATGGAATCTCCAATGACAAGAAAATTTGTTTTTTGAGTGTTATGCCTTAAGGGATTGGTAGGTGAGACACTGGTGTTGCTATGTGCCTTAGGTGATGTGGGTACTGTGTTAGTTGTAGCAGTCTTTTGTTTTGGAGGTCTCTGGTGTTTCAGTAATTTTTTTGAGAGAACCTCTGTGTCTGTTGATTTATGTGTTGGATGTGTACTATGTGCACTCTGTACTAGAGTGAGTTACTAGTACAGGGTTATCAGTGTACATGAGGCAGTTGCTACACTGCCTCAGGAGACCCAAGTCAACAAGGCTGACAGGAGAAACAAGGGTAGTCCAACTGTCCATAATGCTACGTTTGAAGAACTGTTATCACAAGGGGGGTGCTTTCATAACTGATCTAGGAGGTGTTCTGTAGATGGGTATTTTTGATGGGGTTTTTGGATGGTGGTTAGACCAGAGATGTACTAAAGATGAGGACTACACTAATGCACTACAGCTGTATCTAAGGGAAAAATTGTCAAAATTATCTGTCCGGCTACAGCTCACAACTGTGCAGCAGTGCGCATTGCTGTGCAACATACAAACAAGCATAAACCCGCTCAAATGCAGTGCTTAATACCAGAAGCTAAACACTTAAAAAAACTTTTAAAAAATTCAAAAGAACCAATGAGGGTCCTTACTCCAAGTCCTAGACCAATCACCCTTTACCAGACAGGTTCCAATCAGCACACGTCTCTCACAAGAGGGCAGAAGGGCCCCTTCCATTCAAAGATGGCTTGAAAAATGTGTTCAGAATACGGCACCCTCTACAAACAGACCCAGATGCAGCAAAGCTGTATCTGGACTATGTTACCGCTACTAGCTATACTAATTTAGGTGGAAACACTAAAAAAATGCTTTAAACATCAGAAAAATATTAGTGAAACACTAGAAAATGTTTTAAACATCAGAAAAATAGCAAGGTGAAACTAAAGAATGTTCTAATATATGTTTTCATATAGGGATATACTTGCCAGGAGCAACAACACAAAATATGGAAAGGGCCTTAGAATGCCTTCATGTAAGGAAGTACAGAGCTGTTTGTATTCGTTGGTACAAGTTATTTCATCTTCAAGGACTCTCTGATCATTAATAGGGAACTTACAGCCCTCTTAGACATTATAGCTTGTACAGGTATTAGGACATATTTTTCACAAATCATATATAGAAATGAGAGTCAGGTAAGTGTGAATGAAAATATTTTTTTGGTAAATACCTACATAAAATTGCTCCTTTTAGAAAGTAGAAATGTATAGAATATCCATCTGAAATTTGGGCACATGTATAGAGGATGGTATACACTCATCAAGACAAGGGTAGAACATTTTTACAGCAGATATATTGCATTATTTGAATATCAAAATGCAGGATTTTTGCCAGGTCAGATATTTAACAGTTCAGAGATATCAACATTTGATGTATCTCTGATGGCTGTGAATTCTAAAAGTATCAATAATAAAGTTTTTTTTTACTGGAAAATGTGCTACATTCCCACAAGACTGATATAATTGTTTGTGAAAAATGGTTAAAGAACAATAACTGGAAATGATTTCTGTCGGGGTATAAATGTTTCTACTGCAACAGACAGTCTAACAAAAATCAGGTGGAAGTGTTATAACAGGGAATAAAATTATGAGACCTGTCATTGTTACATGTTCAATGATAATACCAATACTATAATACAATAAAGACAACCATGGAATATATAACAATCAGAGTGTATAGATCACAAAAGACAAGTGCCAATGATGTAGAAAAATTCATGCATTTCTTGTATGCAACATAAGAAGGAAAAAATAGTGGCTGGGACTTACATTTACAAGAAACAGACTGAAATAATACTGATTAATTGACATTAGGAAATTATTTATGACATATGTTCTAGAAGAACAATTGTAAAAGTTGTAAGAGTGAAAAAAAGACTACCAGGAAATACAACGTACCAGATATTGTTTGTGTTACTAAGGAAATAACAGTTACTTTGTATCAAGTTTCACCACAGTTGATGTTCAGTGATCATAGAGTCATAAAGGTTTAACTGGTGCCAGGTACTTCCACCAAACGGAATTCTAAACCAATGCATAGAAGTTTAATAACAGACTATACTGAAGCAAAAGAGTCACTAGGTAAAACTAATTGGATTGATGTGTTCATTCAGTGGAAAAACTGTAGAAGGAACATGGCAAGTTTTGAAAGAGAAATTGAATGCAAAAATACAATAAAAATGTAACATCAGGATCTAGGCACATAAAGTCTAGAGGATATATTTTCACAAGAACAAGATATTTGATTAAGATGATAGACAACAAAATATAATAAATGGAAAAGTGGTCGAACTATAACTTTGAAAACTTAAATAAACATGCTGGACAGACAAATTAAACATAGTGTGAGACAAGATCAAGAAAATTTTGAAGAAAGTATATTTATTTATTACTTTTGCTTACCAGGAAGATATGACTGGACATGGGATCCATTTTCTTCCGAGGCCAGGGAAGAAAGGCTCCAATGTATAAACAGCAGTAACAGACAGAGTGATACTAACATTTGAAAGGCATATACAATCATGTTTACAGCAGTGTTCAAGAGAGGGAGAACTGCATTTCAAATAAAAAAAGAAATAACTTTTAGGAAACGGCTACAAATGTCAAACATATAAAAAATAAATAACTAAAGCAAACACAGTAAATTCAGGCCACCTACAACAAGGGTAATGGGGTTGTTTCCAGCTAGGATTATTTTTAACAGGAAGCTCAACCTAAAGAATATTATGGAAATAAGTGGGGATACCTATGTGATTATAGATTCTATTGAGACCACAAAATGTGGACACTGTAAGCAGTGTCCACACATAAATAGTCATGAACAAGCACCAATTTCTTAATTGTGCAAAAATACAGAAAAGTGGGAAATTATTCCTGTACAACTACCAGGATAGTAAACTTGGCAATATGTTATTCCTGCCATTCATTTTATATTGGTAAAATGGAAAATTCCTTCCAATAAAGAATTTATAAGCACTATTATAATCTTAGAAAACAAGATGACAATAGTGTACTTGCTCATCATGCATTAATTTGTAATAACTTTTATTTATTTTCTTTTTCTATACTTGAAAGAGTTGACATTCCACCAAAGGGAGGTGACTAGAAAATGTTTAAGAGACCAGGGACTTATGGTGGCAGTTGTGAATGAATACCATGAGCCACCATGTATAAATGATAGTATTTCTTTGAAGTGCATTTTGAAGAAGCATGATCTACATATTTAGTAAATATTAATTAATGACGATAATTATGAAATGTTTTGGAGTTCTTTTATGAATTATCAGTTTTATTAGGTTTTAGTTTGTTAAAGGGTTGTTGACACTTTGATTGTGATATGTATGATGAGTTACTTTTTAAACCAACTGGAATGTATTGTTATTCAGATGTTGATGAAGTCTTTGTGTAAACAAGATAAAAGTGCTGAGTGTTATGTTATTTTTTAAACTATTTTTTATTGAACTCCGTGTGCTTCAGGCCTGACTTTATGTGCATTTTAAATTTAAACCCCAGCAGGACAGAAGATCCACAAAAGATGTTTATTGAGCTCTTTCGTTTAGTATAATACAAAACTTCATCAGAATATCTAGAAGAAAAACAAACAGACAACTGACTCAACAAAATTTATATGTGTGTATATATATATATATATATATATATATATATATATATATATATATATATATATATATATATATATATATATATATATATATATATATATATATCCCATCATGCACAAGTTAATCAAACAATTATGCCTATCCTTCCTACTTAAAGGAATATTATCAAAATTAGTAAATAAATACCTATAAATATAGATAATAGATTTGATAAAACATAAAAAGGCTTAAAACTTCATAAAAATCCTATCTAAACTAATATATATATATATATATATATATATATATATATATATATATATATATATATATATACACACACACACATTTCTAACATACATTTAAATAAAATAAAAATTATTAATTAAATAAATAAACAAATAACTACATGAAGCCATAAACTTTTAACCTAAGAATGGAACCAGTTGATACATTGTTATTTAGCCCTGGTTGTTGGGTGGCATTAGTTCTCAATTGCCACCTCAACTCTAATAATTCTAAAAAAAATAATTTTTAGGACCCCCTCTTTCTTTCAAAAACACCTGTTCCAAAATGGTAAAACTAAAATAATGCCCTTCATTTTCCATGATATGTGAGGCAAGGGCATTTTTTGCATCCTTCTTTTTAATGTCATAGTAATGCTGATATATTCTCGTTCTTAGTGCATTAATAGTTTTACCTATATAGAAACTTTTACAAAGGTTACACAGGGCAAGATACACCACACCTTTTGTACTACAGGAAAACTTCTGTTTATAGAAGAATTTTCCATAATTAGGTATTGAGACACTAGTCCCTTCTAAAATGTATTTACATTGCAAACAAAAACCACATTTCAACATTTTTCCTATCTCCAAACACCCTCTAGTATTCTTCTCCAACATGTTTTTGAAACACAAATCCTTCTTATAAACTATCACTCTGTCCAAGGGAACATCAGTACCCACAAGCAGCTGTGGATTACCTTCAGTCTCACTGCTACAGGGTAGCTCCCTCCTTGAAGTAGCCACCTCACCAGTCCTGGCTGCAAGTATGCAGTCTGTGTGGGTCTCCCCACGCTACCAGACCCACATGCTTGTCTCCAAGCCTGACTGCTTGTAACTGCATGCATACACAGTGCTGCATCATCAGAATCATTCCCTATCAGGACATCTGAAGGGATATCATCAAACACATCTACTTGCTTGCTTCTTTTTCTACCCTCCCAGTCAAGGTGAACCCTAACTGAAGGTATTTGGAATAGGGTCCCTCCTAAAGCTCTGACTGGAGTAGACTGCCCAAGCAAGTAGTGCTCCTCTGTAAGCATTGCAGGCTTCACAATGGTTAGGTCAGAAGCTGTGTCTCTCTTAGCCATGGCCTCTTTTCCATACACTAAGATAGAATATAACCTCTTGTGGTCGTTTGGCACCCTTGTTGTCTCGAGACAACTTAATGCTGGCATTTTGTCATTCCCACTTACTGGCTGTCCCACCTTTTGTTCCCCACCTTACCTCTGTGGACATCTATATGCTACATGACCCCACTGGTTGCATTTAAAACATTTAACCCTTTGGTCCTGCTACTGGCAGACTCTGTTGGAGCAGTCTGGGCTGCCCACCATGTGTTCCCTTAGACCCATGAGCAGCACTGGGTGTCCCTTTTCTATAAGCTTCAGGAGTCTATGTTAAATCAGCAAACACTTAAAATATGGAACACTGATTTATCAACCCTTTAAGAGTGAAAGCTGACAATCTCGAAGACACGGAACAGTGATTTTTTTTCCCAGGGAAAACAATCGCTGTTCCCCAAAAAAAAAAAAAAAAAAGATACACTTCTATTCTTTTCCAGTAGGGTACACTTTGGTCACACTCTTGTTGAGTACTTTACACACACTTCTGCCCCAGTAGTTTAGTAGACATATAACATATAGTTCTCTTACATTTGTAAGAAAAAGCATATGAATGATAGTACTATTCACAAATGACATATGATTATTTACAAAATTCCAGATAGCTGGACTGGCAGTGTCACAGCTATAAAGAAAATATTATGCTGTGAAGTAATTTATATGGACTTAACTTCAGCATTTGATAGAGTCATACACAAAACACTGATCAGTAAAGTAGATCAAGTAGATATTAATATAATCTTGATAAGATAGATAGCTGTATGGATTACAAATAGTACACAGCAAGTATCATATAGCAATTGGATAGGTGAAATTCTAGGTTACAGTGAAGGTGTCTCACAGGGCTCTGTCATAGGCCCATACTTTTTGAATTTGTATCTTTCACAAATCTATCTTTTTCATCTGAGTTCTTCAACAATCTGTGTGCAGATGACTTAAAAATGGATAAACTGAATACATATGTTACAGATAGGGCATCTATGCAAAAGAACTTGACTAAATTGACTATTTCAGCACAGGAGACTAATGTGCTAGTAAATACATCAAAAACTTCTTCTTCTTTCGGCTTTCCCCGGTTAGGGGTCGCCACAGCAGATCACCTGTACGCTCATGATTGGCAGTGGAGTTTTTACGGTGTCGAGTTGCCAGCTCGGCCCCCAACCTTCCACAGAAAACACACACACACACACACACACACACACACACACACACACACACACACACACACACACACACACACACACATAAACACCTAGGGCCAATTTAGTGTCCAATCCACGTACAGCATGTCTTTGGGATGTGAGAGGAAACCAGAGCACCCAGAGGAAACCCAAGTGACCACAGGGAGGACATGCAGACTCCACAAAGAAGGCACCCCAGCTGAGGATCTTACCAGAGAGCCTTTTGCTGTGAGGAGAACGCTAACTGCTGCACCACCACGGCCACCCTAAATACATAAAAAACTAAGCATATGGAATTTGGGAGACATATTTAAAGGTGAATATTTAATAATGCACACAATGTTTGAAACTGTAGGTTAATTTAAGGACAATGGATGGATCAGCTGAGTTTTTCTAATCATATCAACTAATTGGTTAATGATAGTTAAAGAACTATAGGTTGTATAAAAAGATTTATAAAACTTAAGAAATCAGAAATGATGAAATCATTGTTTGTAAATTACATTATACCCAGAGTATGGAATAACAATAAGGAAACCTTATAAGAAAACAAACATGAGTAAATAAAAAGAGTAAAGTGGAAATATATCAAGGGCACCAATGAATGTGAAAATTTAAGTTATTATGAAAGACTAAAATATTTGAACTTGTACAGTGTTTCATTGAGACATTTGGCCACAGTGGTGAGGAAATCCTTTTATGTTGTGCAACTTATTTGTAAAGGCATGGCATTAGGTCCAAAGAGGTCATTATCTCACTATACTCTGCCCTTATCAGACCAATCATCGATTAAAAATGCTCCCTTTGGTATGCATCTGACCAGGCATATGCAGCAGCTGGAGCAACATCAGAGGATCCTTGCAAAAAAAAAAAAAAAAAAAAAAATACAAGGCGTAACAAACCTACCTTATGCAGAGCACCTTAAAGCCTTTTCCTTCTACTCAGTCTTCTATAGATTGCTG
The DNA here is from genome assembly GCF_019279795.1 of Protopterus annectens. Lineage (NCBI taxonomy): Eukaryota > Metazoa > Chordata > Ceratodontiformes > Protopteridae > Protopterus > Protopterus annectens. The sequence continues at coordinate 1,691,167,581 of NC_056739.1, forward strand.
AGGGGTGATCTATGCCTGACTTACAAGGCATCCATGAACTCCACACTTATGAATCTCCTACATATTTGCAAGTCAAAGAGTACCATAAATACAGTCTAGGGACCTGAATTTTGTCTGTGAAATAAAAAGAACAAGCTAGAGCAAGAGAGAGAGAGAGAGAGATGTGTGTCCGAGAGACTGCCCGTCCTATGGAACAGACTTCCTATCCATGTGAAGCTGAGTTCACCTATTACCCATTTGAAACACAACCTAAACCAGTGTTCAGAGAACAGGAAATTTACACAAGGCCTGGCACCCATGTCTCTTATGGACAGAGGTAGCTTATAAATGCCTGGCTCTCAGTGTCCTATTCAGATAGAGGACATCACTATTCTATTGGGAAAACATGGCTAGACTTAAAAAGGCCCCCTGGGTCATTAGCCTAGTTATGATCTATGAATCTATGAATGGAAGGAGACCTTATTTAAGTATTTAGGGCATTTATAGAGAAGTACCTCTGGGAATTTATGGGGTTATCAGAAAGTAAAACATAATCTTCAGACAACTTATGTAGAGCATTATATAGGAATGAGAGATGTACTAATTACTAACTGGTTCACTGAGAGAGTAGCTGATTCATGGAATAGACTACCAAATTATATATATAGGGATGTGTTAGAAAGGGGAAGAACATTCTATTCCAATAAAGGTGGAACAGAGCTAATGGGCATGCAGGAGTGTAAATGTTGGGGTAAGAGCTAATGGGTATGCAGGAGTGTAAATGGTGGGGTATGAGTCTAATATTGTAGGTTTTTTTGGGGTTATGATACACCCATGTAATGAATGCTTTCATTCAAGTAAAATTATTTACCTTCACCTTGAAGCCCATATCAGTTTTTAATTGTAAAGAATTATGATTCTCTGAAATGTTTTTGGCAAAGTACATCTCAACCAAATTTATGTCAGCAATTTTTGTGTGTACACAGTTGCATAGTTTTGATAAGTTTTTGATGGTTCAGCTATTATAATTGTATTTACCAGAAACATGACACTAGGCAAAAGCAGAAACAATGTGAAGTTGTAATGGAGAGTTAACAAAGTGTATTGAATGTTTAAAGCAACATCCCCCCTACGATTTGAGATGCATTAATTTAAGAACAACATTTTATTATATATAAAATTTTCATTTTTACATCTTGTGCAATCCCCATTCACATTGCACTTTTTTATTTTGGCACTGATTGCTGATATAGTAACCTTATAATTATGTATTTATCTAACCATGCAGTGGTATAAACATTGGCTCTAGCTGATTGTCACTGATGAAGTGATACTGCAACCCCCTGTGCAAAAATGAGAAAGAAGGCTGTAGATGGATAGATAATACTATTAAACTAGTTTTGTGTCAGATTTAACTTTCATTAACTTGCCATTGTAAGACTGCACATCCATATATTACAAACAACTATTTAATTTCCATTTAGTATTGATGTGCAGATTAATTTTTCATTACTCCTTAAACAAAAATAAACACACACTTCAAGTGGCTCTCTATAGTCTATACAGTATAACTCCAGATCAGGAATTAATTTGTGACCATTTTATTATATTATCACTGTGTTTCAAATCTTAACAACTGGATCAGTAACTTCATACTTTATATTATAGTCAACTTTATTAAAATACATCTGCATCTGGGGTGTTTTGTTCTGTGTCAGTGCTATTTTCAAGCATAGTTTCAATTACAAAATCACATACAGTCTATTTTTACAAGGGGAATGTGTTTCTGATCTCTAATAATTCTCATTTCCATACATTTAATCTATGTAATCATTGTTTTTTTCCTCTGTTATTGATGTTTTGCCTTTGGTTTTCCATTTTCTGGTAACATTTTATTGATTTTTATTTATTTTATTTGTAGTTTGTTAACCGGGAAAGTCCATTGGGCCAAAATGAGCTCGTTTTCAATAGAAACCCGGGGAGAAAAATACAATTATTACAAAGCTAATATCAACAAAGTTAACAAGTACAATACAATTTTCAAAAACTACTAAAACACAGTAATATAGAAGACAGAATAATAACATTTGAGCATGGTGTTGTAACAAAGCATTGAATGAAATTAAAATATAAGTATTTTGGAGTACATAAGTATAATTTAGAGTGTAAGCATTTATATACTCAAAGTTTCATGAGGTGAGAGGTAGGAAGAATTAGAGGAGGAGAGTAGAACAGTGAAAGGTGAATAGATTTAGTTATGAGAAAGGAAAAAAGGAGAGGAAGTAGAAATTAAATGAAGGGAGTAACTAGGTTGAGTTTTGAGAAAGGAGAAGAAAAAAAAATGGATGGAGGGCAGAAATGATATAGAGGGAGTCAGATGGGGTGAAAGCATGAGCATTCCCAGTGAGAAGAAAACTGGGAATGGAGCATGATCTTGAAGGCGGGATGATTCGAATGTGGGGAAGAAGTAAATTCCATAGATAAGCAAGTGAGAAAGACAGGAGAAAATGCCCAGGTGGCTGTAAGGGTTTGTACACTTCAAGGAGGTTATGGTGACTGGACCTGAGTAGTCTGTCACGATGATGCAAGCTGAGTATGGAGGAGAGGGAAGGGCAGTTAGAGGATCTGAAAATGAGTTTGTGTGCAGTTAACAGTTGAATGTAAGAGAGACAGTGGGAGAGTTACTGCCAGTTCAAGGAGTGGAGTGCATCACAGTGGTGAGAGGATGATTTGGTCCCAGCAGCAAACTTAGAGATTTTATTGCAGCAGGATGACAGTTTTGACTTTAGGGAGGATTGAAAGTTGGTGAGGAGAGGGGCTTCATACAAGAGAGAGTGGATGAGGTAGGAAATAGAGTATATGTTTGACTGAGGGAGTGAGATAACGTCTCTGACAATATAGCATTCCGAGCTTTTAGTGTGCTTTCTTAATACTACTTTGTATAAGAATGTCAAACTTTAAATGTTCATCAATAATAACACCTAGAAGTTTTGTATGGGGACTATTTCAATAGGAATCTTATTCTGACTGACTATGGAGACGGAATTTTTATCGATAGAGGTGTTTTTAGATGGGGTAAAGATCATGATTTTGGTTTTGGATGCATTGAGAGCAAGGTGATTATTCAGCATCCAAGACTCGTTACAAGAGAAGGCATCTTGTGTTAGTTGCATGAGTTGTTTGGGGAGACCGAGCATAGCAAATTATGGTGGAATCATCCGAGTACTGAACAAGTTTGGTATTAGGAATGCACTGATGAAAATTATTAATGAAGATGTTAAAAAGTAAGGGACCCAGTGTTGAGCCTTGTGGAACTCCTGTTGGAATGTGAAGGAAGGAAGAGGTACAATTGCTCCACTTGATGGCTTGTTGTCTATTAGAAAGGTAACTGGAAAACCAGTTAATAGAGGAGGGAGAGATTGAGAAGAGAGAGTTTGGACAAGAGAAGTTTATGGGAAACAGTACTGAAGGCCTTTGTCTAGGAAAAGGGCAGATACAATGTTGCTAGAGTCTTGGGTGCAGTTGATGATGTCAAGGAAGGAGAGAAGGGCAGTGGTAGTACTATGTCCAGGTCTAAACCCATGTTGAGTTGCAGAAAGAAGTTGGTTTTCTGGGAGGTAGGGAAGGAGTTGCAAATGTATGCATTTTTCAAGGACTTTTGAGATAGGGGACAGGATGGCTATAGGATGGAAATTGGAGATTTCATTATTGTTGCCTCTTTTGTGGAGGGGAATGATGAATGCTTTCTTCCAGAGGAGGGGTACATAGGTTTCTTGGATTGAACGGTTGATAAGTATGGTGATGGGAAGGGCTATGTCATCGGCAGCTAGCCTGAGTTAGATGGAAGGTTGTATGGGGTGTATGAGCATTGTTTTAATTTTAGTAGAAATTTTTTTATGGTGTGTAGAGAGATAAGTTGTAAGGTAAGGGGGGGGGGAGATTAGTAGTGTTGATGTCAGTGGGACTAGAGTTGAGGCTGTGAGATGAGGATGGAGTAGAAGTGTCATTGCAGAATCATGTGGCGAGCTTGGCTATTGAAACAATAAAGAAAGAGTTTAATTGCGTAGTTAAGATATGATCTGGAGAGTTAGGGTCAGGGCAGGGTTGTCTTTTTTACCTGGAGAGAGGGGAGCAGATATAGTGTTCCAAAATTTTGGGGGGTTGGATCTATGATTGTTTTGAAGCTTGGAGTAGTAGGACTTTCGGTCTAAATCAATTTTTTTCACTTTATTATGAAGTTACTTATACTCAGTAAGGGTGTTTTCTTTTTTTAAACAGCTTTATTAAATTATCACTTAAGATATAGGCAAAAATATATTAACAGAAAAGAAAAAAACATTAACATGTTTTAATGTATATATGTTATACATCACATTTATTTTATTTCTTTGTAATTATCATCAGTGCAACTGTACATAAATGCTGAATTCCTGCTTCTCTTAAACCTCATTCCTCTTCCTCCTCATCCTGAACATTGTTCTACATGTATTGTTCCTACAATTTCCATTTGTTTCTATATGATTTGTTCCTTCCATTTTCTAAAGATCCCTCTTCCAGTACTTTTACCTCTTTTATAATATTCAATACTTCAAATATGGTTGATTTAGACTTTTGATTTCCATTTTCTAGTAAATTGCTTTTTCTTTTTTGTCTGTCGACAGAAATAAACTTAATATGGCCTTACTACGTCTAGACAATTTAGATCATGTTTCCATGCTCAACAAAATCACATCAATTATAGCCATTACTCACAAAATATTTCTTACAGAGTACGCTGTAGGGAATTTTTAAAATCTGTCAACTTTTTACATTCCAAAAACATATGTTCCCAGTTACCCCTTTCTTCCCCATCACACCTCCATAATTTGCTATCACTCTGAGAAAAAAAAATCTTTTAAGTCTGCTTGAGATTTAAAAATATTTACACAAACACTTCCAAGAAAAGGTCCAAAATGAGCAGGACTTTCAAGATGGCTGCACACTGAGTAACAGCTTAATTCTAGCTCTCTCAGTGTTAAAACAGAAACTTAGCAGAGAAAGCCAGTGGATTTGTATTTCTTGATAAATTTCAGTAACTGGCTAGTAAGTGCACTGCCTGGATGAAATAAATACAGAGGACTTTAAGGAAAATCAGGTTGAAAAAGGTGAGGAAAAAATATTGACTCAGAAAAGTACTGCAGCTGTTCAGCAAAAAGCAGTGGAGGCTCCAGACATGACTTCCAGTTATCTAGAAGAAAAGTATTATACAACTGCACACAGATCTAATTAAAATAAACTAAACACTGATGGTGTCTATCAACTCAGATAACAAAAGGCTAGAAAAATGGAAGAAGGTTTAAACAGATATTCAGATGAGGTGATAAAACTGCAAAAAAATCAGGGGTCAAAATGAAGAAAAGGCTGGCTTAATATGAGACTGCACAAGAAGAGATGTTTCAAAAAATAATGGAATTAGAGGACAGAGCACATAGGGAAAACTTGAGATTTTCTGCTTACCAGAGAAGCTGGAATGAATTGACTGTATTAATTTTATTAAAGCACAAATAAGCAACTGGACTGGTATTCCACAACAGGAGTTGATAATTAAAAGGGCACATCATGTGTGTCACATGTCTTGTGTATTCAAATGAGGCACTAAGGCAAGGAATGTGTTTAAGTCATTTATTATACAAACGGGTCCACTTTTAAATCCTGAAATACCAAAATCTCGAGTTTTGAGATACCGAACCCAAAACATCGAGATTCTGGTATCTAGAAATTTAAAAGTGTAAAAAAAAAAAAGTGTTTGCAGGGGGGCAAGCCCCCCTGCGTACCCCCCTACTTAAATATACCAACTCCAGGATCATGCTACAGTGAAGAGAACAGTAATGCTCCTGTTGCACTTACGTTCTCTTCACTGTAGTGCGATCTAAGAATTGATATATTTAAGTAGGGGGGATGTGGGGGTGCAGGGGGGCTTGTTTCCCCTGCAAACACTTTATTTTACTTGATTTTTGTTTTTTTTTTTCCCCATTTTTAAATTTCAAGATACCAAAATCTCAATGTTTTGAGTTTGGTATCTCAAAACTCGAGATTTTGGTATTTTGGGATTTAAAAGTGGACCCTAAACAAACATATATCAGGAGCTACAATTTGCACATATACTTCGAACTTCATATGCTTACTGACTGACTCATTACTTCTGACGCACTCAGATGTGCATCTTCATTCAAGGTTACATTCACACTGGCTGACTACACAAAATGGCACTGATCTCGCACATGCTCAGTAACTTATATGCACATGCTGTTTACCTACAGTGGCTGACTAGGTTCAATATACACACTGATCTACATCTTCTCTCTTTAATTTTGTCCGAAGTTGCAAATATGAGAACAAAGACATATTTCAGAGCTACACATTATTTCAACATTTCAACAAAACAAAACTGACTTCAAGTCCAAGTCCCTGCATATTTAGGAAATGGTTTGGAAATTCTACCCGATCTAGTTACATAGAAATTCTGATTGAGTTTAACAACAGTCTCTGGAGAGTCTTTCAGAACTGGAACATCAGGGTTTTCATCAAAGTTGTTTGAAGAAAGCACAATGTCCTTTTGAATTGAAACAATTGAGAAGTCACTCTGGGAATCAGAGTCATCTACACAGGCAGTCTGCTGCATCAGTGATTCAGAGACAGGTAACACATGTCTCAGATTCCTTCTGAAATCCATTCCTTCATATTGTATGATGTAAGATCTCAGTTCCTCATAAATATTCTTCATGATTCCCTCTCAGTCATATCCTTTGGATGTCTGCATTCTCACAACTTGTCCTTGTAGTAATGGTCTAAGAGGTTTACTGGTCTTATCACAATACAACTTTTGTGAGTGCCATTTTCTCAAAAGTTGAGCCTTGACCACTCTGGTGTTTTTTGCATTTGGTACTAACAATTGTTTGCTGATTGGAATAGTTGTTCTGTTCTGTCTGGACATCAGTTTCTGAGCAGGTGAACCAAGTAGGTTGTCTCAAGGAATGTTTCTGAGAGTGAGTAAGTTAAGGAAAACATTGGTACCATCTCTCTTGGATTTCTCCAACAAGTGCTTTGCACTCTGAACTGCATGTTCAGCTAAACCATTGGCTTATGGATACACAGGACTACTGGTAACATGAACAAAGTCCCACATCTCAGCAAATCTCTTGAACTGCTGACTAGTAAACTGGGCACCATTGTCAGACATGACTTTGTGCAGACTACCATGGACAGAAAAACATCTCTTCAATTTTGTAATAACTGTGCTGTATGTCAATTTAGGAAGTAAGTGAATTACAAACCAATTTGAGTAAGAGTCTACTAATACCATATAATGTTGACCATTCCAGTCAAAAATATCTGTGGCAACCATCGACCATGATCATTCAGGAATTTGGTGTAGCTAAGGTGGTTCTTTTTATTGATACGGTTTGGTGCTGTTGCAAATTGAATATGCTAGAGTTTCTTTCTCTATATCTATGGACATAGAAGGCCAAAAATACAATGCCTCTTGCCCTTCTTTTGGTTGAATCAGTACCTGGGTGACCATGATGCAAGATTTTGATATATTTCTGTTGTAAGATTTTAGGAAGTACCACTTTTGGACCTTTCATGATGATTCCATCTTCCATTATGATGAGCTTGTTATTGTAAGGAAAATACTGTTGAATATCAAGTGGCAAACTGGTTTGTCATGTTGGCCATCCTTAACTGATAATGTTCTTTAGCTTCTGGAGAATTGGGTCTGAAGCTTTGTGATTTCTTAGTTTATCAAGCCTCTATGATGAAAAATTTCTGAATTCCTTAACTTCAGACTCTGCTGTTTCATTTTCATGCTGCACTGTCATTTGTCTGGTTGCGTGGGACAAAGCATCAGCAAGGTACAAGTGTCTGCCCTTTTTATAAATAATATTGAAATTGTACTTTTGCAATTTTAACATCAAATGTTGCAATCTAACTGGGGCTGTATGCATTGGCTTTTTCAAAATTGTCACTAGTGGTTGGTGATCGATTTCTGTTTGGATAGGTCTGCCATATTTATAATCAGTGAACTTTGAACATGCGCACACTACTGCCAGAAGTTCTTTCTTTATTTGTGCATAATGCATCTCTGTTTGAGTTAAACATCTTGATGCATAGGCTACTGGTATGCCCTCTTGAAGAAATGCTGCACCAAGGCCATACTTTGAAGCATCAAAAGAAAGAGTTACAGGTTTGTGAATATCATAATATATCAATGTGGATGGGATGGCAATTTTCTGCTTCAGAATATCATATGCTCTTTGGTGTTGTTCCAACTGGGACCAGTTTATATTTTTGCATGTCAACTCACATAACTGTGCAGAAAGCTCACTCAAGTCTGGGATGAACTTTCCTAAATAGTTGCCCATATCTAGAAAATGTTGTAAAGCTGTGACATTCTCTGGAACTGGCATTTCCACAATTGTTGTCTGCTTGGACGGATCTAGTTGTAAACCAGAACTGGTAAACAAATGACCCACATAAGTAACTTCTTTCATCTTGAATTTACATTTCTGAGGATTCATTTTTAAGATTTACTTAACGTGCACGGTCTAGAACTTTCCTGAGATTTCTATGTTTGTCTTCACCATTGCCTCCAACAATAATGCCAACTATTATAATAGCACATGGATAACCAGAAAAAAAAATTGTTCCATGCCACATTGAAAGGCTTCACTGGCAGAATTGATTCCAAATGTCATTCTCAAAAATCTATATCTACAAAATAGCGAACCGAATGTAGTTAACAATGAAGATTTACGATCCAGCAAAATTTGCCAAAAAGCTTTTTTGCATCTAAGCCTGAAAAAATAGTGAAATTTGCATGAGAGCAGCTATCTCTTCTACTGTACACATCAGATGATGAGGATGCTCGCTACATCCAAGTGACGCCTCCAGGTGCATCTGCAGTTACCTCCTACTGCTCCTCTAGGCGTCAAATATTGCTTGTTCATATTTGCATTAATACTTCCAAAACCATGCTACATACAAGGAATCTGAATATTTTATATTGAAGCATACATGATGGCAAACACAGTTGTATTGATATTTGACCTATGTCAATGAGTATTTGTTAGAACTGTAAGGTGATAACTTTATTTTTTAAAGTCTCAAGCCACGCCCACTGGGAGTTAAAAGTACACACTCAAAACAGATGTACTGGAGGGAATGAGTTAAGTGCTTTGTTTAAGTCTCTTGGATCAATACATATTCGAATATCATCTGAGCTTTTCTTATGAGCTATAACCATGGAGGACACCCATTCACTTGGTTCTTCTACTGGAGTAAGGATACCTAAATGCACCATTTTATCTAGTTCTGCTTTTCTTTACTCTGCATTGCTACTGGAATCTTCCATGCTGGTGTGACAACTGGACTTACTTCATGGTTTAACTTTAATGGAATATGTGACTAAAAGTTTACCAAGCTCGTCGAAAATATTAGCATATTCACTAAAAATAGTCTTTGTAAAACTATTGTTGTTTTTCATACTTATATGGTGAACCTTTTTATTAAATGAAATCAGTCCCATTCTCAGACTGTCTTTGAGGCCTAACAGTGACTGGACATGTCTTTTGACTACATAAAACCACAAGTCATAGCGGTTTCTAGCAGAATGCCATGAAAAGACTACTGCACCATCAGTTTGAATCTCTTCACCACCATAAGCAATTAGTTTTGCACACTTTGCTGAATCAAGCTTCTCACCATCGTTTACTCTAGCAAACATTTGTGGTGACATAATGTTGCACTTAGATCCAGTGTCTACTTTAAGCTGTACAGGTTTCCCATTAATTTGTACGTACAAAATATTTCACTCTGTTGACAACTGATAGTCTACTGTATTAACTGTTTCATTAATCACAGAGATACCATCAACATAGAAAGTTTGCTTACAGCTCTTGGAGTTTGCTACAGTCTCTATCTGATCTACTTGATTCTTCAGATACTCTCTTTTAATATAAGTCTGTGACACTTTAGACTTCCAAAGCTTTTTGAAATTATTCCCCTTTTTACATTTGTGATATTGCTGACTAAAAGCTAAACACTTTTCCCATTTAAGTCCATGACTGCCTCCACAATTGCAACAGTTAGCAATGAGGTTGGATGACACACCCTTTGGTTTATGTTTCTTTCTCATAGGTTCATAGGTTCATACTAGGCTATCTGCCCTAGGGCATTTATAAGCCAAGCCAGAGTTGTGTGGCTTTCACCACCCCTTAGGTTGAAGAATACTATACCCATTAGTTTGCCGTGCCTCTGTCCAGCAGTGATACAGAGATGATCCCCGGGGTAAACCTACGATCTCCCATCCACTGGTCAAGATTCCTCTTGAACAGAGCCAGCGAAGTGCTCTGTCTCACATGGACCGGGATTCTGTTCCACAGCATAGGGAGTCTCTGGGTGATGAATCTGTCCCTCCAGCATGTCCTATTTATATCCGTGATGAGGTTTAAGTCTCTTGCTCTTGTGGCTCTGGTGGATTTGGATTTTTTGAGGTGGAGCATGTCCATTAATTCCGGGTTGGACATGGCCTTGTATGTCAGGCACAGGTCACCTCTGAGCAGATGGTATGCGACTGAATAGAGCTGGAGTTTCTTCAGTCGGGCAGCATATGGCATATTTTTGAGCCCCTTTATCCTTTTGGTGAGGAACTTTTGGGGTCTTTCCAATTGCTGCAGGTGTCGGGTAAGATACAGTCCGAATGGGGCATTGTACTCAATCATTGGTCTGATAAGTGAAGAGTACAGGGGAACAACGACCTCCCTTGATCTGGATGTGAATCCCTTCATAATCAGGTGGGCAATGTAGAAGGTCCTCCTAACCACTTTGGCAATGTGAGTGTCAAAAGAAAGGTTACTGTCAACTTGGGTCCCCAGGTCCCTGATAACCTCTTCTGTGCTTAATGGATTGCCACCTATGTGGTAACTTGGGGTTACCTTGTTTTTACCAAAGGGTATGACTATACATTTTTTGGCGTTTAGCTTAAGGCCATGGCTCTGGCACCAGTTATCCATTTCTATGAGACCTCTCTGAAGGATATCTGTGTCTGATGGATTTTCAACTATGGCGCCCAGTTTGCAGTCATCTGCAAACTTTGTCAGCCACAATCCTCCTATGTTTGCCTGCACTTTTGAAAAGTAGATGCCGAACAAGAGGGGGCCCAGGACTGAGCCCTGTGGGACACCGCTTGTGACCGGCTTGGAGTCTGACATGGCACCAGCAACTCTAACCCTGTGGGTTCTGTCCTTGAGCCAGTTTGCAACCCATCTTGTGACATATGGGTTTACATTTAAGCTGGTGAGCTTTTCTATGATACCCAAGTGGGGTATTGTGTCGAAAGCTTTTGCAAGGTCAAGGTAGGCTGTGTGAACTGCCTTACCCTCATCAATGGCCTTGGTGACTGTTTCAAAAAAGTCGACCAAGTTCAAGAGGCATGATCTGCCCTTGACAAAGCCGAATTGGGTAGGATCCAATGTCTGTAGGTCCCCTATGTCTTTATTTATGAGTTCCATTATGATCCTCTCCATAGCTTTGCAAACCAGGCTTGTTAAGCTTATGCGGCGGTAATTACCAGGGTCCGTAGAAGCACTGCCTTTGTGGAGTGGGACCACAGTTGCCGTACACCACTCTTTAGGTACATATCCTGTGGTAAGGCTAAGATTAAACAGCAGCCTTATGTGTGGGTTTAGTTCCTCACTGAGTTTGTGTAGCACACAGCCGGGGACACCATCCGGTCCCATTGATGCTGTGTTTTTAGCTTTAGAGAGAGAGCAGCTCTCACCTGGGCATTTGAGATGATTGGGAGGCTACACTCTGCTGGGATAGATATTTCTCCTTTTGGGAGAAATTTTCACTGAACCTGTCTGCCAGTATGTTTGCAATGTCTGTGGGTTCAGTGATTTTTGTATCATTTTGGACTAATTCTGAGCATATCTGGGAGTTTCCACCCAGATTTCTAACATAGCTAAAGAAGGCCTTATGATTGTCTTTTGGCGTCCTTGGCGATTTTTCTCTCAAAGTTGGCCTTGGATGATTTTATGAGTGATCGTAGTTTTTTACTAGTATTGATCAGAGATGTCTTCCCTTTTAGGGATTTTGCTCTATCTTGTAGTAGCTTTCTCCTCTTGTTGTAAAGTTTGTTTATGGCTGGGGTCCACCAGATCGGGCGCTTGCCTTTGGTGGAAAGGGTCTTGATTTTATTTGGGATTGCTTGATCCATGCAATCCTGGAGGTGCTCGTTGGAAGCATTTGTTAGGGATTCAGCAGCGTGGGTTGCGGTTTCCAATGGCTCCGGGGCCTTGAAGGATACCACACCAGTCTTAAGAAGTGTGTTGAGAAGTTCTTCACTGTGGTCTTTTTTGTTGGGGGTGGGGGCAGGATGTGGATCTCCAGTGAGATTAGTTTATGGTCTGATCTCACCAATGAGGGATATACTTCCGGTGTGGAGCATTTTGTCCTCATGTTTGTGATGATCAGGTCTAGTATATTTTCACCTCTTGTGGGAATGGTGACAAGTTGTTCCATAGCATTTGAGTTTATGAACTCCAGGAACCTTTGGGCTAGGGTATTGGGGCTTGAGTAATGTTCCCAGTCTATGTTTGGGTAGTTGAAGTCACCCAATATGATGGTGTTTGGAGAGACATTTATACTCTCCAGTGTCTTCAGGAAGGCTGTGTGGGGTTCCTGAGTTTGAGAGGGTGGCCTGTAACATGCTACAAACTGTAGAGCAGTTTTGCCTATGGTTAATTGCACCTGAATGGTCTCTGATGCTTTGTGAGTTGCCACCAGCCTGGAGGTGTGGGTATCCTTGATGAATATGGATACACCCCCCCTTTTGTGGTACGGTCTGGGTTTTGGGGCCGGAACGCATGATATGAGGTAAAACCTGATAGTGCCGGGGTGCTCTCAGGAGCCTTGAACCAGGTTTCAGTCACAGCACAGACATCGATGTTCTCCATACTGAGGAGGGCTTCAAGGGCGTGCATCTTGAGATTTAGACTTCTGGCATTGAGCAGCATTACCCTTAGTTTTTTTCCATTATTGTTTTCTAGGGCTGTGGGTTTAGAATTTGAGCCTTGTCTAAAAAAGGCACTATGGGGGTGGCAAGAGCCTTTGCCAATATCCGGAAACCCAGGGGTGACAGGTGCAAGCCGTCCCTTGTGAAGCAGCATGGCTTGTCAAGCATGTCATTCCAGGCAGACAGACACTGGATCCCCTTAGAATGACACCAGAAATTAAGCCAATTATTAAAACTGATCATTTTGTCTCTGTATTGTGGCATCATTCTTGGTGAAGGTAGGATACTGCTCAGGGTCAGGGTCATACCAGCCTGGGCTACATAATCTGAGAGCTCCTTTATGTCTCTTTTCATGTAGTCCAGGGAGGTACGTCTCAGGTCATTCACACCGGCATGGACAATGACTGAGTCATACTTGTACTTGCTGTGGAGTGACCTGAGTGCTTGTGTTATGTGGCAGATTCTAGCGCCCGACAGGCAGCTTACTGTGACCCTCTCCTTGTTCAGTCTGGTGGGTGGGACGTCAGTGTGTCTGACTATGGAGTCACCTATGACAAGTGTGTCTGGCATTGTGTTTGGCCTTAAGGGCTGTGACTGATTTGCACACTGACTTTGTGATCTATGTATTGCTTGTGTTATGTCATGAGGTGGCAGTTGTTTGGGTGTCTGCTTTGGAGGTCTTTGCTGTTTTGGTAGATTTTTGATCAGTGCCTCCGAGTATGTCTTTGTGTGTTTATGTGTTTGATTTGTAGTTGTGATAGTTCTATGTGAGACTGGGTTTATGGTGTGTGTGGTTACCTTCTCCTCCTGTCTGGTTTTGCCAGTCCTGAGTTGAGAGAGCTCAGCCTCCAGTTTGGCTATATAGTTGCATCTCTCGCATGTATTTGTGTTTTGTGGGAGGAGGAGAGGGTTGTCTGTGTACATGAGGCAATTGTAACATTGCCTCAATATTCCCAGATTCACCAGCTGAGCAGGAGAGGACGCTAGCAACTGACCCTTTGACATGCTAGAAGAAATGAAAAAGTTTGCTGTGTAACTGAGTCAGAAAGGACCTATAGGGAAGTGGGTACTCAAGGGGGTTTTAAGCTAGTGAAGTACTTTGTATAATATAGAAGTGCTTTTCCTGACTAAAAATTCTTTAGGAACAAGTGCTGAGCTTTACAGATAGAGAATAGACTGTTTAGATTACAAGTAGAGCAGTTCTAAGGGAAAAAATGAAGAGCAGACTTTACGGAGCCAGAAATAGTTTAACCTTGTTTAACTGGCACTGCCCGATGGTGCTCTAGTGGCAACTCTGCGCTAAATGCAGAAAAGGCAATAAGTCAGCAGTACAGGCTAGCACACTTTAGTGGGCAGCCAAACAATTAAATTAAACAGCAAACAAACACTTTTCGACTTGAATTAGACTAATTTCGACTAAAATGTACTTTTAAGTGCAGATAATAAAAAATGCAGTAAATAACTATGAAAACAGTTAAAGCTTGCTCTAGGTAAGCAGTAGAAGATAAAACAAATATAAAAAACAGCAGGATACTTAATCAGGAAAGCAGTTGCTTTTTTCAGTTCTCTGTAGCCAGGAAGACTCAACAGGACCACGTGGAGCTGTGTCTGAGCAATATGGCTTCAAAAAATGCCAGAGGCAGATTTTAACCAGGGAACTTCAAAAGAGCTAGAAATGGTCCAAAATGACCAATTACTACAGCTTCTTGTGCTGAGGTCACTTCCCTCAAGGACAGGTAGGCTATTCAAGGCTCCCCACTCCCACTGGTGAGCTAAGAAACCTCCTTCTATCCAAGTAAGGCAATGGACAACACAGGAACTACAACACAGCCCAGGATACAGCAAGGCCTGTAAACTGGTCTAACTAGTTTAGGAGAGGCAGGAAAACAAGGAATATTTTTTTGGTTTTCTTTGGTCATCTTAACTTTCTGTTGTTCACTATCAACATTCGCACTAGTAGATACTGCAAACATGCTTTTCTCATTCATAAGCATATTCCTAGGCTTTTTCATCTCATATATTTGGCAAATCTCAAGGGCTTTGCTCAATGTTAATTCACTATCTCAAAGCAAAATCTGTCTCACTGCATCATTATTAACACAACATACAAGACAGTCTTTTATCAATTCATTTCTTAGATCACCAAATCTGCAAGTTTTTACTTTATTTCTTAAGTTGATAATATATACTGCAATAGTTTCACCAGGCTTTTGATTTCTAATGTAAAATGTATGCCTTTCTATTGTAATATTCATTTGAAGGTTACACATTTCTCTAAATTTATATTTTAAGCACTCAGGGTCTTCTGCATTTCAGCCTGTATCACAATATGGCAGTTCTCCCCCTCCCCTGCATACATGGCAGGTACATACACAAATGAACGTTCTTGCTCAGTGGATTCTGAATCAGCCAAATTGAGAAGGATAAATGGTTTTGTGAGTGCATCTTTATCAGAAATGCAGCCTGTATGAAAATATATTCTTGCTTAAATACTTACCAATTCTAGACTTACAAGATGGCTGCACACTGAGTAACAGCTCTCTAGCTCTTCCAGTGTGAAAAAAGAAACTCAACAGAGAAGGCCAGTAGACTTGTGTTTATGGGTAAATTTTAGTAACTGGCTAGTAAGTGCACTGCTTGGATGCCAGGAATAAAGAAATACAGAAGGTCTGGAAAAATCATCTACTAAAATTGAGGAAAAAACACTGACTGGAAAAAGTTCTGCAGCTGTTCAGCAAAAAGCAATGCAATCTTCAGACATGACTTCCAATACCTACAGGAAGATATAAGGCAACTGCATACAGACCTGGTTAAACTAAACAAAATACTGATGGCATATATCAACACAAACAACAAAAGGCTGGAAAAATGGAAAAAGGTTTAAACAGATATTCGCATGAGATGATAAAGCTGCAAAAATCAGAGGTTGAAATGAAAACAAAGCTGGCTTAATATTTGACTACTCAGGAAGAGATGTTTCAAAAAATAATAGAATTAGAGGACAGACCATGTAGGGAAAACCTGAGATTTTCAGCTATACCAGAGAAGTTGGAAGGAACAGACTGCATTAATTTTATTAAAGCATTAATAAGCAACTGGACTGGTATTCCACAGCAGGAGTTGTTAGTTGAAAGGGCACATCGTGTATGCACCAAACCTAGCTAGAAGAAAGCAACCAAGACCTTTAATAGTAAAGATGCAATCCTACCGGCTGCAGGAGATGATTATGACAAAACTGTGGCAGAAGGATAAAATACTGAGAGTGGGAGACAGCAGAATGTTTGTGGAGAATGATTGCTCGCTGTAAACCAGGCAGAAGATGAGTAAATTAATTCCACTATTCAGGGAATGTCAAGACACAGGTGTGAGAGTCAAACTGCTGTATACAGCTATCTTTAAAGTATTCTTCCCTGGAGGGACAACATCGTTTTTTGACGAAGTGGATACTAAGAAAGAAATACAAACATTTGTCTAACAACAAGTGAGCTATGAAACAGAAGGAGATTCTGCTTCTTGCCCTTCTGGTAAGAAAGACCACAGAGAAACTGTACCTATGAAACCGTTTCCAGTATTTCAATAGAAAATGTTGGAGAAAAGGAATGGAGCACAAGAGTTGACTAGAAGAATTGAGAGTAGGTTGGAAATGAAGCAGAGATAAGATTTGGGTGATGGAGAAGAACAGTAATAAAGCCAGTAACTGAATGTGGGATTACATTGCAATAATTATATTTGTGAAATATAACAGAATAAGAAAATCTGGAAATATTGGACTTTTTCAAAATTTCTAGGATTTCTTGGGGACTCCGAAGTATATGCCCTACTCCATGTTATTAATGTTCGGAAAAATGCTTTGCGGAGGGGAAGGGAGGGGAGAAGGCTAACTGCAAGTAAAGAAAACATTTTTTTCTTAATAGTACTGTTTGTGGTGTATGGTTTTCTTTGCATGCTATTTTAAGGGTAATGGGGATTGTAAACAGGTGCTATTGTCTTTCTTTTTCTCCCCTCTTCTCTCTTTCTTCATGTACAGTTTTCAGAAATACATCCAATGCAAAATAAAAAAAGCCTGGTTAAAAAGGGATGACAAAGTTAAAATTAGTGTGCTTTTTTCATTCTTGCATCGGGCAATGGCTGTATTAAGGACCTTAGATTGATTCATTTTTAGAGACCGTAAGTAAATGAAAAATAATATTTTCTAGTAAATGCATGTATACTTAGTAGCAATTCTGCAGCTGGTCTTCATGTTTCCATGGAAACAATCTGATAAAGAGAAACTGGCTGTCTGGTTCTCATGTCTCCATGGAGACAATCTGATAGAGAGAAACTGGAGACAGTCTGGTAGAAGGGGATTGGCTGAGGAGAAAAAAAAGAAAAGAGAAATTGGCTAGGACATAATGTTCTCTGAAACTAATAAGGGGCTTTCCCAGCTGGGAGGGTTTTAAAGGTAAGACAAAACCAATTAGACTTGAAGTAAAGTTTTCTCAGTTTTTTTGAAATGCAATGGGGATACTAACATAAACAGGTGATTTTTTTCTTTTTCTCCCTTCTTTGTTTTTTTTTTGTTCACTTTTAAGAAATGTAGGCACTACAGTGTAAAAAGGGGCAAGAGGGAAGGTACGGTTAACAGAGTATGACAAAAGAAAAATCAGTGTGCTTTTTTCCATGCTTGCATAGGGAAATGATTGGGTTAAGATCCTAGGTGTTATCCAGTATCAAGTTTAAATGAAAAATAATTTTGAATATTATAAGTTTTTTTCTGGTAAACAAGGTATCCTTTGCACTTTTGTGTCTGGTTTGAATGTTACTAGAAGACAATTTGATAAAGAGAAATGGCTCAGTGAAAGTGTTTACTGAAAGCATTCAAGTGTTTTCTCGGCTGGGAGAGCTATAAAGACAGACAAAATCAAATAGCACTTACCAATAGCACAAGGTGTACCATGCATCTTAATATGACTATCCTTTCTTTTTGGTTAACTCTAGCCTGTCTGTGTGACTATCGACTTAGAATGTTTTGTTCTTTTTAGGAAGCAAATATTTGAATACGTACAAAGTTTTGTGTGTTATTATTAAGTTGATCTGTTTTAGAGGAGTTTTGGGGGGTTTGTTCTGTAAGATGTGGCATAGGCTCAAATGGATATGATAAAAACAACTGTATAAAAGATCAACCTACCGAACACTATATGCATGTAACATAAAATCTGGAACTAGACATTTAACAAAAAAGCAGTTACACATAAAAGGTGGTAATAATAACTATATAAGAAAATTATGCTTTCTGTAATGTCTTTCAATCTGAATGGTCTCACAAATAAATATTAAAAGAAAGAGTAGTGAACTATATTAAAATGTAGAGTGCAAATAGCTATGCTACAGGAGACACACTTGGAAAGAATTGAACATGTGAATTTGATAAAGAAATGTTTTCAGGATGGTTACTCAGTGGAATATCTGGGGCAAAGGAAAAGAGGAGTACTTATATTAATTGCAAGATGAGCTCCAATAGTGACAGAAGAAAAAAATATAATAATGGAAGATGTATAGTACTAAGGGGTTACTGGCAAGGGAGGAGGATTACACTGGTATGCATTTACATTCCACCTAAAACTGCTATAATGGAGCTTGTGATGCCCCATCTCTAGGCCAGTAATCAAGGAGCCTCAGTCCTCACCACTGGCACCTGTGGGGTATGTTCACTGGGAGGATAACAGGTACACACACAGTATATCCAGATGCAGCTCTCTGCATGAAGCACAATCAAGCACAATTTCCCTTTAGAGCACACAGGGAACACAGTCAGCCCAGGGCCTCGTTCCACTCTCTTTCTCCAGATCCCCAATAAGACTCCCCACTAGCACAGCTATAGAGTTGAGTCCTTAGCCAGGATTCCAAGATAAGTCCTCCAACACTGTCTCTGTCCAACCAGTGCTCCATGTCCTTGCCCAAGTAGCTGACACACACACACACACACACACACACACACACACACACACACACACACACACACACACACACACACACACACTCTGAGATTTGATTTGCACACAGACACACACACACACACACACACACACACACACACACACACACACACACACACACACACATGTGAAAGGCTGGCACAGGTTTACTAGCTATGTCCCACTTTTGCCCAAACTATAGGGTAGTTATCAGTGTCACCAGAACCCTTCACCAGCTACTTTAAGGCCCTTAACAAAGGGTGTCCAATTTTATTGTCTAATTTTAATACTAATACAAATGGTAGTTTGGCCAAGAGCAAGGCTGTTAGGAGTGACCCACACAGTGTCACCAAAGAAATATGCAAATACTCTCAAAACTTAAAAATATCTCTACAAAGATCAGCCACAATGAAAGGTTTAAATACATTTAATAATAAAAAATAAAAGAACAAGACAATACCAAATATCTATTCATAGTGACTTCAGAATTTAGAATCACAGGAAATATTTAAAATAACACTGAAGGCCAGACTCAGACAAATAAAGAAAAACAATATCTAAACTAAGCTTCACTATATTCCTGAGAATTACTATTCCTTACTTACTTACTAGACCAAGGCAGATTATATCGTGAACGGTCCTTCTTGTTATCAGACCTATGACAGAATATAGAATGCTGTCTCACTAACAGACATCTCAAAATAATATCTAAAAAAATACTTCTGGGATAGCTTGCAGAATGACATCACTTCTGGTCATCTGACTTCTAGTTCTCATGCAAATCCCCATTGCTGGAAGCTGGCAGGATTTAGCACCTACCTGTAAAAATACACACACACAAGGATTTTTGCTCAGATCTGTGGCAGGTGCTGGAAGTTGTAAAACAACTTCATACCTCCACACATCCAGAGGAGTAATTAGTTCACCCCAATGACAATACAGAAAGCTTCCTGGTACAGACTTTGTGTCTCTGACTGCACTGAAACCTGTGAGATAACATCTTTATGGCCTAGCCTATAAAGTGATTTACTTTCAGATATATTTTAAATTTTGCTGGATTACGGTTAATCTCCTGTCTGCCAGTTTCCTCTGTTAAAACATATACATTTAAACAGTTACAATAATGTGTGTACATTTCTGTTCTCTCCAGTAGGGCACACTGTGGATACATTTCAAACACAAGCACTTTACAAATACATTTTCAACGCAAACATCTGTATAAATTAGTTTGATATACACATGACATACAGTTCTAATACATTTGTAACACAAGCATCTTGTATAAATCAGTTTGATATTCATAAATGAAATATAATTATTTACAAAATTCCAGCTAGCTGTGCTGGCAGGACCTCCTATTGTCACAGAGCTTAAGAAAATTCTGGGAGAAATTATCAGCTTTTGGCAAGGAGTATTACTGGCAGGTGGAGACTGGAATTTGGTTTGCAACAGTGAAGATGTGTCTGGGGGGGGGGCTAGAAGGGAAAATATAACAAAGGAGAGTAGCTTTTTGAAGAATATTATGAAAATGTTTGGCATGGAAGATGTGAATTCAGTATTAGGAGTTTGGAGTGAATTTCCATATTATTCTCCAAGATACAAAAATTGGGCTAGGCTACATAGAATTTATATCTCTCATGAACATGTGCATTTTATTGAAGGTCTCAAAATGCACCCATAACTATTTCAGATCATGCGCCAATAATAACCAACATAAACATGCAAGGTACTGAAAGAAACAGTTGAAAAGAGAGGAAGAATTTAAGGAATGTGTTTTGGAATTCATTCAGGAGCTACTAGACAAGATAGAAATTTCTCCTGAAAATATAGCTGGGAGTGGGATAACATTAAAGTGGAGTTTAAAACTAGGGTGAAAATAAAGGAAATGGAGACATGGCTAAGAAGTAACAAGAATTATTTAGATGGACTGACAAATGTTAAAGTATTGCAGAATAGGAGGATCTCTCAGAACAAGAAAAGGACCAACTACAGAATGCCAAACAGAAAAAAGGGATTACCTCAATAATATGCATGAGTTTAGAAAGATTGTTGTTAAGCAACTGTTTTGATAATAATTCTAGAGCACAAAAACATTCAGCACAACAGTTCAGGCAACAGAAAGTGGAAAGGACTGTCAGCAAGCTTATGGAGCCTATAACAAGGAAGATAGCAAGAGAACCTAGACAAAAACACTAAAGGCAGAGGCATGTCCATATTCATTAAGAATAACCACACCTCCAGGCTAGTTGCTCAGCATAATGCATCTGAGATTATCCAAGTGCAACTAACTCTAGGCAAGACCACAATCCAAATTGTAACTTGTTACAGATCCCCCACCATGCCCCAGGATTCCCACTCCTCATTTCATGATACACTGGAAAATATTAGGGTACAACCCAACACCCTAATAATGGGCAATTGCAACTACCCCACCATTAACTGGGAAAACTACTCATGTACCAACTCTTTTGCTCAACGTTTTCTGGAATTCATAAATTCAAATACCTTGGATCAACTTATCCACACCCCCACCAGGAGCAGCAATATCCTAGACCTGGTCATTACCAACATGGTCGACTGGTGTTCCATACCAGAGGTCAAATCCTTGTTGGTCAGATCTGACCACAAGCTAATCACCCTAGACATCCACATCCCGCCTCCACACCCAATTAGGGAAACTACCGTAAAAATGTTTTCCAAAGCCAACTTCACGCTTCTTAAGACAGAAATGGCAAACTTCACAACACCCATGCAGGTGGACAATAGAGGTACGACTGCTGAATCCTACACAAATGCACTTTATAAGCACTTACATGAGTGCATGGATTGTGTTATCCCTAACAGAACCAAAATACTATCCTCCAAAAAAAGGAAGCCAATTCTGGTGGTCCCCTGCCATAAACAAACTTTACAAACAGAAGAAAGAAACTGTTGCAAAGAAGAGTAAAATCCCATGATTGGAGGAACTCCCTGGTCAGCCTTAGTAAGAAGATAAGATCCCTCATAAAATCCTCCAAAGCTAGTTACGAAAACAAAATCGTCACTGATTCTAAAGGCAACCACAAAGCATTCTATAGCTATGTCAAGAATCTCAATGGCAATGGTAAATATACAGAACCAACTGATATTGCCAACATCCTGGCAGATAGGTTCAGTGCTAACTTTACCCCCCCTCTCACCCCCTAAAGGGCCCATCTCTATACCAGTAGAATTCAAAGTTCCTGTAATCATGGCTGCACAGGTAAAAAAATACACTCTCCAAAGCCAAGAGCACAGCATCCATGGGACCTGACAACTTCCCAGGCTGCATTCTACATGAACTGCAGAATGAACTGGCACCCCACCTAAGCACCATGTTCAATCATAGGCTCACCTCAGGCTTTGTGCCCACTGAATGGCACACAGCGATGGTTATCCCACTGCGCAAAGGGGGAGCCACCACGGACCCCAGGAACTACTGCCCCATTAGCCTAATGAGCCTGGTTCTGCAGGGCCATGGAACGTATCATCATGGATCATATACACAAAGACATTGGTAATCTCCAAACTCTGGACCCCACCCAGTTCGAGTTTGTAAAAAGCAGATCTTGTCTCCAAAACCTGATAGACTTCTTTGAAGCAGTCACCAAAACCGTAGACAAGGGTAAGGTGGTTCACACAGCCTATCTAGATCTCTCCAAGGCTTTTGACACAATCCCCCACTCTGGAATTATAGATAAACTCACTAAATTAGGTATAAATCCCTATGTCATAAGATGGGTTGCCAACTGGCTCACTGACAGAACCTACAATGTGAAACTAGCAGACTCCAAATCCGACTTCAGACTAGTGACAAGTGGAGAACCACAGGGTTCAGTCCTAGGACATCTCCTGTTTGGTATCTACTTTTCTGAAGTACAGGCTAACACAGAAGGTCTTTGGCTAATGAAGTTTGCAGATGACTGCAAACAAGGAGCCATAATCAAAACTCCTAATGATGTGGACATCCTACAAAAGAGCCTCATGGAGACATATGCCTGGCGTCAAAGCCATGGCCTCAAGCTCAATGCCAAAAAGTGCACTGTCATCCTCTTTGGTAAAAACTCTGTACCCACGAGCTACCACATAGGTGGTAATCTACTTAACACCAAAAGTGTGATACAAGACCTTGGGACACAGGTGGACAGTAGTCTCTCCTTTGATAATCACATCGCCACAGTAGTCAGGAAATCCTTCTACGTGGCACACCTCATCACAAAAGGTCTCTCATCCAGGAAAAATGAGGTCATTGTTCCCCTCTACTCGTCACTCATTAGACCCATTATAGAGTACAATGCCTCTTTTGGTATGTACCTCACAAGACATCTACAACAACTGGAAAGGCCACAGAAATACCTCACAAAAAGGATTACCAGCCTCAAACAGATGCCCTACATAGACCGTCTCAATAAACTCCAGCTTTACTCCGTCACATATCACCTACCCAGAGGTGATCTCTGCCTAACATTCAAAGCTATGTCAAACCCAGAGCTGTTGGACATGCTCCACTTAAAGAAATCCCAATCCCTCCGAGCTACATGCTCCAGGGACCTAAACCTTATCACTACAATAAACAGAACATGCTGGAGGGATAGAGTTCTGTCCCAGAGACTTCCCATACTCTGGAACAAACTACCTATCTATATCAAACAAAGCTCCTCATTAGCACTCTTCAAGAAATATCTTGATGATTGGATGGGAAATAGGAAAGTCATGCTGGGGATCACCTCTGTGGCTCTGCTCGACAGGGGCACAGGAAAATACTTTTCTTGGGTGGCGAAAGCCAGGGTACCTTTTTGGCTAGGCTTATATAGGCCCTAGGGTTAATAGCCTAGTACCTACCTATAAACCTATAAGTATTAGAAATATTTCAAAAATTTATGAACATTTGTATAAAGCAGAGAAATACGGAAATCAAGAAAAGGTACAAATGGAAATGTTTATGGAAGAACTAAATATGCCAAGGTTAGAGGTAGATGAGGTTCATAGGTTGGTACTAGGCTATCAGCCCTAGGGCCTATGCAAGCCTAGCCATAACAATTCCCTAGATATTTCTTCCCACAATATTTACTTCTCAGGACCCCTGTCTAGCAGGGCGACTGACATGATCCCCGGGGTGAATTTCCTATCTCCCATTCAATCATCAAGGTTCCTTTTGAAGAGGGCCAAGGAGGCACTCTGCTTGACATGTATGGGCAGTCTATTCCAGAGTATGGGGAGTCTCTGGGAAATAGGAAAGTCACGCCAGGGATCACCTACTGACATGATCGATTACTAACAGGATAGGAAGGGATGAGATAAAAATGGCTATGTATAACTAAATCTGGAAGTTTGGAAGCTAGGAGGGAAAATGTTGATAAAGATCTGGAAGGTTTTGTTTAACAGTATTAAGAGGAGGAGAAATACCAGCATCCAGGAAGAAGGTGGTGGTAACGGTAATACCTAAAAAGGGTAAACATCCATCGGATCCAGCTTCATACAGGCACATTTCAATACTGTTTCCACCCAGCAGAATGGAGAATCGGTTACTGGTTATGAGCGAGGAGAAATATGATGGGTTCAGATGTTGTTAATGTTTCTCTGATTCCAACAAGTTCAGGTTTATCAGCTTCGCAGAACCATGAAGATCGTACAAAGCAAGGTACTGTAAAAAACAATGTTTTTGTTAGTGACAAAAGGACTAACAGTAACAACGAGCAGCTGAGTACACGCTCAGCTGCTAGAGGAGTGTCATATGATGATAATGCTAACAGTAAATTTGATAATGTTTTTTTCTAAAAAATATACATTCTCTAACAGGGAAAGCCCCCAGGAAGAGTTTTTTAACAACAATAGGGCAAGGGATATTGTGCACAATACTGCTTCCTTAAGAGACCTAATTTACCTTATGGAAAAAAGATTGTTCAAATACAAAACAACGGAAATGGACATTGCATATTTAAACCATTGTCTTTTGCTAAGAATTGTGCCACAGGGTTTAAGACTTTTTAAGTTTCCTTTTGGTATTAAATATACTGATGAAATTATGCCAGACTTTATACAGTATTTTGATGAAATTGGTTTAGGTTTGATTACAGAAAGAACAGGTTTTGGCAGAAGTGCAGGAATTGGATAAAAAATTAAGAATGATTTATTATTTTCACAATACAGTACTTTATAGTTTAAAATGTTGGACAAGGTGGATAAAAGATGCTATAACATTTTTCAAAAGAAAAAACGCAAAATAGAAAGGGATCAGAAATGTTATCAAAATCAACAGGTTTATGTTATGAAAACAGGTAAAACCAGTGGGTGCCATAACATAGTAGATGGGAAATTGTACAGACCCTCTGATTACAACTATGCTGGGGAAGGGAATGGTTATATGTCCCCTAGATACAGCGATGTTGTTAGAAACAATGGAAGGTGGGATGAGGCTAATGAAACTTCTAACAATGAAGGTGGTGAGGATTTTCCAGTAGTCAGGCACTCAAAGAGATTGGCACAGTATTACACAGAGACAGGGGAATACAACAGGAATTATTATCCACCCAGGATGAACATGTATTAATTATGGAATCACCTAAGGAGATGATGGACTATGGGGACAGCATTGTTAATAAGTGGGAAGGTTTTAGTATTTACAATTACTCTGACAGGGTGATCACGGAAGATTACTTTAAACTTTTTTCAAAAGGTGTTAAATTCATTCCTTCTACAAAGGATGATCTGGTTGACAACATCATGGCTTTAAAATTTTAAACAAGAAAATTAAATTTAGACATTATTATGGAGAATAAAGAGAGTAACCACATTACTAATAGCAGTGATTTCTCCCTACCCAAAAAGAGAAGTTTATACAATCCAACTTTACACCCCCTAGTTGAGACATATGAAAGGTTGGTAATAGAGGATATCTATGGTATTTTCAAGAATAATAGAGGTGTTAATAAGTGGAATTTAACCAAAGGAGAATATGAACTTCTAAAGGATTTAAGAAAAGACAAAGATATATGTATCATGATTCTGGATAAAGGGGGTGGGGTGGTATTGTTTCATATATAGAAGGGAACCTGTTGTACCGGTTTTCTTTGGCATACCTAAGATACACAAGAATATTAATAAACCTCCATTTAGACCTATTGTGACTACAAGAGGTTCAAAAATCCATCCCTTAGCAGTAGTCATTGATTCTTGTGTACAACATGTAGTGAATAAGACCTCACATTTGCTAAAGGATTCCTGGGAATTTTTGGAATGCATAAGACAGTATTTATGTACTAATGAAGCCATCTTCCTTACTATAGATGTTAAGGACCTGTTCACTAGTATTCCTAAGGAGGAAAGTCTAGCTTTCTTTGAACAGGTTCTTTTTCAAACATCAGGGTTGGAACGTGACATAGTCAACCTTATTTGTGAATTAGTGGGTATTGTGTTGGATAATAACTTCCTTTGGTTCGAGGGTGAATATTATCAACAAATAAGAGGTGTCCCTATGGGAGCAGTATGCTCACCTGTATATGCTAATTTAGTACTATTGGGTTGGGAGAATACACATGTTATTGGGAGTCCTTTCTGGGGACATATTAAATTATATCTCCGATATCTGGACGATATTTTCATTCTTTGGTCTGGCTTGGAAGAAGAAATTCCACAATTTATACAGTATCTCAATTCCAGTACTGAATTTCTTGAGTTCACATATCAGTATGATAGGAAAAGGAATCAACTATTTGGACACATTTATTTGTAAGGAAGGGGAAAATCTTAAGTCACAAATATATAGAAAGAAAACTTTTTGTAATGCTTATTTGCATTTCAAAAGTAATCACCCTTCAGGGCAGAAAAAGACTATCGTAAAAGGACAGGCCATAAGAGTGGCACGTATGACTTCCTGTAAAGAAGATGTGGCTAAGGAGTTTACCACCATTTCCAATATGTTTCAGGAGAGGGGATATCCATTGGACTTGTTGAGTCAGATTCTCCAAGAGGTCTATGACAATTAGGGGAGCAAATAGAAACCACTTCTGGGGGCCAGTTTGAATTTGGTACCAGAGAATAGTAGTATACATATTAATTATGCACAGAATAATTTTAGTAAGGCTTGTATTTTACAGTATAATGTTAATACATACAGGGTTAGAAAAGCACTGGAAAGAAATTGGAATATATTTAGGACTAATCAGGAGATTTTTAATAAAGTAGGGGAAAGACCTAGGTTTGTAAACAAGGTGGGGTTTAACATAAAGCAATTGTTGGAAAAAGGATAGAAAATGCAATGGTGGTCAAAAAGGGTACACAGACATGCGACATGTGTGCTTATTGTTCATACATCAATAAACAAAATAGTTTGGTTTTGGATAATAATATTAAGAGTAAAATATTTTTAAGAAAGGAAATTGTAACACCATGGAAGTGGTGTATTTGGCATTGTGCAAATCAAGTGGGCAATTTTATGTAGGAAAAACAGAAAGCATGTTGAAAAATAGGATATATCAACATTTAAATGACATGAAAAATAAAAAATCAACTAATGCTCTGTATAAGCATGCAGTTACTTGTGCAAATTTTGACAAGTTTATGTTTGGGATTTTGGATATTGTAAAGATTGATCCAAGAGGGGGCAACTGGAAAATGTATTAAAAAAGAAGGAGAGTCAGTGGCAGCTAAGGTTGGCTGCTATGTTACCACCAGGTTTAAATGACAATATGTCAATAGCCCCTATGTTATTGGAAAGAGCCAGTAGGTTATAGAATGTTATAAAATGGAATAACCAAATTAAAATAAAGAATTTTAATTTTATATATATAATTTTGTAAATGCAATTTTAAAGTATTTATATATACTAGTATAAATAAATAGTTTTGAAGTGAATTTCTAATATACATATATATATATATATATATATATATATATATGTATTTCTACAAGTATACAATATTATGAACATATGTAAAAGATTTCATCTTATGGTTTTATGATATTTAAATGTTTAAATATATGATGGATTTATTTTATAAGTTTATTATTGTATTTCAAGTTTAGTAGGATTGTGTTTCTTTAACATGATTACAGGGTTTGTGATGTCATTGGTTTTAATTTATATTCAAATGTGGTTAATTGGTATATTTGTATTCTGATGAAGTCTCTCATTTGAGATGAAAGCACTCAATGTACTAATAAACATGCTTTGTTTTCCTACTTCAGGGTATCGGATGTAGTATTTTCCATTCAATACTAAACCATGATTATAAAGTTTTTATGTATATACTGGCTAAAAGAATGGCAAAAGTGATACAAAAATTGATAGATATGGATCAGTGTGGTTTTGTGGAGGGGGACATTTGGCAATATTAGCAGAACATTGATGATCCAGAGGGAAGCAGAATGTAAGAAATTACTGCTGTTATTGGTGGGTCTTGATGCAGAGAAAGCATTTGACAGAGTGGACTGGGACTTCATGAGCAAGGCAATGGAAGCATTTGCTTTCCCCGATACAATTATAAGGTTGATTAGGAGTATATATGAGGGATCAGAGGTGAAAATTAAAGTGGGTGGGGTCCTCTCTGACAACTTCTTCTTGAGTAGATGAACCAGGCAGGGTTTTCCACATTCCCCTTTGTTGTTTGCATTATATTTAGAATCATTGGCAAACAATATAAGGGACTTAGAAATTCAAGGATATAATTGGTATGGTAATCAGGAAAAGATGTCTCTATTTGCAGATGATATTATTTTTTACATGACAAAGCCAGAAAGGGACATTACAGTGTTGTGGAACATTCTAAGAGAGTTTCAGATCTTCTCAGGATACAAAATTAATGAAGCTAAAACAAAGGCAATAGCAGTAAATTATGTACCCACACAAGAATTGGTCCAACAATAGCCATATTTATGGGACATGATAAAATGAAGTATTTAGGAGTATGGATTAGAAATTACGCAACTAAGGGTAAGTGGGAAGAGACTAAACAGAAGATAATACAAAAAATGGAGAAACTGGAAGCTTTGTTATATGGATATGGATACTAAGAGACAAACAATTAAAATGTTTTTAGTCCCTTTAGTCTTATACACGGGTCAGGCATATTGTTATCAACCAGAGGAGAAGCTGTGGATAGCAATTAAAAGAGTTGAAGGGTTTTATCTGGAAAGGGAAGACAACATGGGTCAAGTGGTATAAGCTGATTCTTCCAATAGAACAAGATGGACTTGGATTACCCAATTTGAGGAGGTACTTTATAACAACACAGTTAAGGCTCTTATACATAGCACAAGCAGAAAATTATAATTCAAAACGGAAATGAATTATGATGATACAGAAAGGGAAGCTCAAGAAATAAGGAGTGATTGGGATTTTGGATGCAGACTCTTAAGGAGAACAACAAAAGTCCTACAGAGTATCATATTCATAAAATATCAGGGAGTATTCTAAGAACTAAACCAGGATGAGAATGAAGAAAAGAGATTCTGCCAATATGGTTGACTGTGGTTAGAGGTACAGATAATAGGCAAGAGGGGGCTGGAATTTATTGGAGAAAACTGTCAAAGGAACCAAGGTATTGGGAGCAAATAGCTAGAAAGGGAAAGGTAATAGAATGGGAAGAGGCCAAGAATTTATTTGGACTACAGGTTAAGGACTGCTTTCCCTATCAAGGATTGATAGCAGGGTATAGGCAAATAGAATGAAATGGGAGGGGTCATAGATGAAAGACCAGAACTGGTAGGGTTTTTAATAGAATCTAGAACAGAAGCTGCCATTAAAAAGGACTAATTAGTAGATTATATAAAATATTGCATGATAATCATAATAATTAGAGGAGCTTAGAAAGGAATGGGAAGAGAGATTGGATAAACAATTCACAAAGAGACAATGGGGTATATAAATATATCTCCCAAATATGCAACAAAGTCTAAAAGATTTAGGAACTTTGCCTGGAAGTGTTTACATTGGTATTTTTATACCCCAAGTGGACTCCAAAGAATTTTTCCTTAGGTGGATAGCAAATGTTGGAGGTGTGACGGGCAAGAAAGAGGTGGCTGGGGACATATTTTTTGTGAGTGTAATGAGCTGCAGATTTTAGGGATTCCCTACAGACTGCAATGTCGGAGATGCTGGCTGAGTGGATTAGACTGACTGGGAAGATTATTTTTTGAGCTATGATACAGAACCAGAATTGCTTAGACATAGTAAAGCCTTGCTGAGTCTAATTATGGTGGCTGCCAAAAAAGCAATTACTAGAAAATGGAGGTTAAAATCTAGACCAATTTTACTATAAGTAGTGAATATAGTAGCAGAGATGAAACAACTGCAATTGAGATATTTAGAAAGGGAATGGAGTAAACTGCTGTACATAGAAAAAATAGGAATTGTGGGAACAATATGTTCAGAGAAGGAATGAGGTTTAAGAGGCAGAATTTGAATGAGCTATATAATGTTTAATTGACAATGACTGGCTAGATTATAAGTGATGCATAATATTTGCAACTACAGTTGTTTCAATGGTGCCTGTGATGTATAATGTTTGCAACTAAAGTGGTGTCAATGTTGTTTGTTTTTCATTTATATAAATGTAAGATTGTCTATGTCATATGTGATAATTTAATAAAGATGTGTATTGAAAAAAAACACACACCAATTCTCAGGAATATTATTGTCAAACATCAGAGGTTCAGGTCTGCAAAATCCCTCTGCTATAACAGCAGACTGCTTTTGAACATAAATATAGACCTGATACTTGTAATTTTGCTCAAATGCACAACAGTCTCACTGAAAATGCTTTAACACTGTAAATATCTCGAACACTCCGGACACTTCTGACATTTTGAAAAGTCTTAGTTAGTCTTAATTATGATTTTCTGTTCCTGAATTTGGGTTAATGATTTTTTTTGCTCTTTCCACTGAGGCACAAATGCCCTTGTGCATGACATTTTCTCACATCTGTTGTATTTGTAGCTACACCCTTGACTTGTTACACCCACCCCCTTTAAAAGTACAACAACACAGTACAGTATTAGCACTGCATCTACATACTGTGGGAGTAGAACCCACAGACTTCTGCATCAAAAGCAAGTATTTAACCTGTTATGCTATTAACAATGCAAACAGACTCAGCATAAGCAACACTAAACTTCTCTTCCCCTGAAGCTCTCAGCTCCTTGTAAAATCCACTTGACACTCAACTGTATCTCTCAACTTTGCAGTACAAGAAATCTGGAAAAAGCCAAAATTTATCTAGGAGGGGGCACAAAAGCCTAAAAACCAGGGACACATTTTAAACATTGCTTGTATAATTTTGGAAAGTTGCTAGAATAAAATGTTGCGTTACCACCATCGTTTCACTGTCAAGTCTTGAACCCAGGACCCTATGCACTACAGTCAGAGCAACATACCAATATGCCAAATCAGCAGGTTCCTGAACTTAAATGGCTATCATTTAGTGAATTCAGTTCTCACTTCTCACCATAGCTCTCAACCTCTTAGCACATAAAACTGGATAAAGCCAATAATGGGGGTATACAGAATTCAGTTTGCACTTCTTACCATAGCTCTCAACCTCTTAACACAAACAACCTGGACAAACCAATAATGGGGGAAAACAGAATTCAGTTCTCACTTCTCACCATAGCTCTTAACCTCTTAGAACAAAAACCTGGACAAAGCAAATAATGGAGGAATGTATAATTCAGTCCTCACTTCTCACCATAGCTCTCAACCTCAGCACAAAAAAAATAGACAAAGCCAATAATGGGAGAATACAGCCCCAACAATAGGAACACATTTCAAATACTGATCTTATAAACTTAGAAAAATGCTAGAATAAAATGTTTTGTGATACCATTTATTTTCTGAAGAATATGAAGTCTGAAATTCAAATGCCTGTCATTTAGTGAATTCGCTCCTTCACTGACTTGCCACTAGATCCAGAAAACCACAGATTTTATGAGGAACAAAACAAAAATAAGAGACATAAATCTGGAGACATTTTTACAAAGGGTGGTGGGTAGGGACTTTAGACTCTTGTTATCTGTACCCAAGGTACAAGGTTTGAGCCTCAGTGCCTCCTCTAGCCACCTGGGGCATTTTACACACACACACACACACACACACACACACACACACACACACACACACACACACACACACACATCTCCAACCTTCATATCCTCAGTGCAAGGCAGTCGGCTCCATTCTTCTGTCAACGGCTGCAGTCCAGCCTCGTCTTGCATAGAAAATGGAGCATATCCTCAGTGCACATTTCTAAATGGCAGCTATCGAGCATATCCCCAGTGCACATTTCTAAACAACAGCTCTCCTGCATAGCCTCAGTGCAAAACACTGCAACATAGATCCTCCTCAATCCAAAGCTGAAAACAGCAGCTCCATTCCAGCCCAGAAATGCATGCATGTTGAGCTGAGCTCAATTCCAACAGGCTGATGGTGATGATGCCATCTCAAAAATCTGAGAAGTACATATTTTAAAATTGAGTGGTGGGAAATTCGGAAATTAAGGGGTGCCACTCGGGAATCATGGCACCCCATGATTTGGACCCTGAAACTTGGTAAAAACTGAGTACTTTGGGACAGTAGGGAGGTATGACTGACATACAGTGTGTATGCTCCAAACCTTGCTATGAGAAATTAACCTCGACCTTTAATAATACAGATGCAATACTACCAACAAAAGGATTTGATTCTGACAAAACTATGGCAGAAGGACAAAGTACTAATAGTAAGAGACAACAAAGTGTTTTTGGAGAATGATTACTCATTGTACACCAGGCAGAAGATGAGTAAATTTATACCACTATTTAGGGAATGTTGACAGGCAAGCATGAGATTCAAACTGCTGTAACCATCTATCTTTAAAATATTCTTCCTTGGAAGGACAAAATCATTTTTTGATGAAGTACATGCTAAGGGGGAAATACAAAAGTTTGTCCAACAAAAAGTGAGCTGTGAAACAGAAGGAGATTTTGCTTCTTGTTCTTCTGGTAGTAAAGCACAGTGAGAATGTGCCAGTGAAACCTTTTTCCAATGTTTCAATGGAAAATACTTGAGAGATGGAAAAAAAGCACAAAAGTTGACTAGAACAAATGAGAGTACATTGCAAATGAAGCAGAAACAGGATTTTGGTCTGAGAGATGAACAGGAATGAAACCACTAACTTGGAAAATGACAAATGTGGGATTACAAAGCAATAATTATATTTGTGAAACACTCTAGTCATTGGAGACTCCATCATGAGACACACTGATGTCCCTCTCACCAGGGATGAGTAAGGAGAAGGTTACAGTCAGTTGCTTATCAGGGGCTAGGATCCATTACATTACACATGTACTCGGATCATTGGACCACAATTACAATTATGACTCAGTCATAGTCCATGTGGAAGTAAATGACCTGAGACATACCTCACTAGACTATATGAAGAGAGACACCATGGACCTCTCAGAATATGTGTCTCCGGCTGGTATGAACCTAGCATTGAGCAGCATTTTACCTTCTCCAAGGATGATGCCACAATACGAACAAAAGATAATTGACTTTAATAATTGGCTTAGTTTCTGGTGGCATTCTAAGGGGGTGGTGCAATATTTGTCAGCATAGAAGGAGATGATCAACAGACCATGCTGCTTTGCCAGCGATGGTCTGCACCTCTCCCCTCTAGGCTTTCAAATATTAGCTAAAACATTTTCTTCCCCCATAGTGCCTTTTTTAGACAATGCCAAACTGAAAGTACTTCTGACATAGCAAATCAAACCCCAAAAAAATCTAAGGGTATTACTGCTCAATGCTAGGAGTCTAAACAAAAAACTCAACTGTCTAGAAGCTCTCTTTACCCCAGAAAATGCTGATGTCTATATGGTCACTGAGACGTAGTTTAAAGCCATGGAGAGCACACCAACATGACAAGGTTATAATGGCTTCCACACATTTAGGCCAGCTACTGCACAGGCAGGGACTAAACATGGAGGTGTCTCTATTTACATCAAAAATAAATATTCTTCAAGGCTGGTCAAACAGGACAATGCACCTGAGCTGCTCCATGTTCAAATCACCATAGGTAAAATCCAATACCACTTCCTTGCAAGCTATAGGTCCCCGTCTATGACCCAGGAAACCCATACCATGTATTTAAATGTATTATAAACACTAACCATCCAACTCAATACCATACTCATGGGTGACTTTAATTACCCCACTATTAACTGGGAATCCTATATGACACCAAACATACATGGACAGAGATTCCTGGATTTTGTAAGCACAAACTCCCTGGACCAGGTAGTCAATACACCAGTCAAGGGATGCAACCATTCTGGATCTGTTCATCACTAAGATGGGAGACTGCTGCACACCCCCTGCTGTAATGCCTTCCCTGGTAAGGTCAGACCACAAAATGGTCTCCTTTGAAGTAAAAATAAAATCTGGACCTCAGCTAAACCTAGAATATTCAGGAACTATTCTAAAGCTAACCTCCTGCTATTAAGTGAGAACCTCGTAAAATTACAAGCCCCCATAAACCCTGAGAACACTTCTGCCTATGCAGAACTGTTCACAGAAATCCTGTACAAGCATGTTAATAGCTGTATAGAAGCAGCTGTACCCACCAGGAAGAAGTACAGAACTAACTCAAGAAACAAGCTACCCTGGTGGAATGACAAAATCAATTGGCTATATAACAGGAAGAAGAAAATCATGGCAAAAATTAGGAGGTAACACCAAGCAAGATAAAAGCACACTCTTCAATCTAAACAAACAACTCAGAAGACAAATAAAGTCTACCAAAGACAAATTTGAGGTAAGTCTGGCCTCCCAGGCCAAAAACAACCACAAAGCATTCTTTAGCTATGTCCGCAACCTCAAAGCAATACACAGTTGTGTCAGAGCTCATTGTAAATGGAGCCACCTATACTGAGCCAGAATATATAGCAAACCGCTTGGCTGATAAATTCAGCTCCAACTTTACCCCTTTCTCCTCTTCAACCTTCCCTCATGAAATATCATCAAATATAACTCCCTCTAGTATCACTAGGGAACAGGTCCTTAACGCTCTCTCTAAGACCAAGAACACTGCATCAATGGGCCCAGACAATATCCCAGGATGCCTTCTAAATAGCATGAAACATGACCTATCAAGGCCTCTGGAATTACTATTTAACTGTAGCCTCCAAATAGGCTTTGTGCCTCATGAATGGAAAAAGGCAACAGTCATCCCTCTGCACAAAGGTGGGCCATTTACAGACCTTAGAAACTACAGACCCATAAGTCTGACTAGTCTTATATGTAAAGCTATGGAAAGAATTATCATGGAGATGATCAATAGAGATATAGTAAACCTCCAGACACTGGATCCAACCCAGTTTGGTTTCGTCAAGGGCAGATCATGCCTACTCAACCTGGTGGACTTCTTTGAGAAGGTCACCAAAGCAATGGATGAGGGCAAAATTGTTCACACTGCCTACCTTCACCTGGCCAAGCCATTTGACACAATACCCCACTTGGGCATTGTTGACAAACTCAAGAGGTTACGGAATTACCACAGAGTTCCAATAAGTGCTCCAACACCACTATATAGTACTGCCACTGATTCCGTTATGAGGCCAAACAACTAGTTGCAGAACAATTTTCAATGTCCACTAAAAAATACTGTCGCTAATTCCGACTTAAAGCCAACCACTGTTGTCGAAACGTTTCAATTGTTCGTCCTAAGCAGCACGCCAGCCACGAATGTTAATATAACTAATTTATTAATATTTAACACTCAAATTGCTAAAAAAACTGCTGTTTGTTGAAAACAACAGTAAAACAAACAGAAACTTAAAGCGTTAAAATAAAAAATGTGATAAAAACATTGGCGATATAATAAAGCTAACTTTGTACAAACTTTGTACTAACTGGTTAAGCGCTTTCACCCAGAGTTTATGGGCTTCTTCAGAACATCATCAAGTTTAACAGTCAGCCTTTTAAAACTTTAAAGGCGCCAACATTAAACTAAACTGTTCAAACATTTAAAGTGACCGTGCCTAATAAATCACTCCAATGTCAAATACAATGCAATATTAATTTTTATGTTACCCAGACCAATTTTTTAAAAATACTTAAAACTATTTTAAAAACTGCGACATATAATGAAAGTTGTGTCGTATGATCCATAAAAATTCAACAAAATAACAAAAAAATGACAAAAAGTCCTTCTACGACTAAATTCCCCAAATTACATTAAATAACTACCCATCCTAGAAGTCCTATCACTAAACAGTCTAGAAATGTATGTAACATATATGAAATACTATGTATAATAGCTAGTATAGCTAAATTACACTACACTAACCTAACTATAAATAATGCATTTCAATAATTTCTGCTATGACTTCCATAAATAGAGTATTCTATTGTCACACGTACAGAACAATACCTCTAACCAAAAATACTCATATATGGATATTGTACTTGAAGAATATACTTAATTGCACACCAACAACAATAAAATATTTATATGACTGTATGATCAATGTTAATGAACTAGTATAATAATGGTTGGAAATGAATGGAAATAATCATTCAATACTACTAATACCAATAATAAATACATGTAGTAAGCTGGTTTGTAAAATAAAGAATGGAAAATTTTCATCTGTAATGATGAACAGGTACTAAACTGTCAAATTTGTGTTGAAACTACGTGTTAACCTCAAGAATAGCCTTCAAAGAACTGCTGTCATTAAGTCCCGGAGGTGTGGTTGCATCTGTAAATATTTGCCACCATGCTTCCCTATAACTTAAAAATTTTTTGTTGTCTCTACCTCTGGAATCATTTCGAACTATGTCTAATACAGCAAATTTAAAATGATGTTTGGGACCTTTTTGTTCTATGTGCTTAAATAATGCACTTTTCTGGTCCATCTTTCTAATATTGTAAATATGTTCATAGATACTTTTTTTAGGCTTTTTTCTGTTTTTCCCACATAGTAGCCTGAACACTGTTGACAGACGGTGATGTAAACAACCATTTTGGAGTTGCAATTCCCATTAATAAACCTAATTTTTGGTCTAAATCTATTGTTTAAGACAATTTCATTTTTGTCAAATATGTAACAGCATTGTCTACATGATCCACACTTGATAGTATGTTGTTCAATATCTTTCACTTTTTCTTCCCTATGTCTACTTCCTTTCTCCAAATATCTTTTGATATTGGCTCCCATCTTATACACCATTCCTGGTTTGTCACCTACTATGTTCCTCACTGTCTCATCACTAGATACTATGTACCAATAATGTTTGATAATTTCTATCACATCATCCGTTCTAGGACTATATAACATAATTAAAGCTCTTTGTATCCATCCGTATTCTCCTTTGCCAATAATTTACCATTACATCCATTAACTTGGTTCATTTCATTACCTAAACCTAACAAGGGCTTGCACTTATTACCCCATAAACTTAATACATAAGTATCAGTATCATTCAATAATTTCTCAGGATAATGTCTTTCATGAAACATAGTATGAATATATCGTATTTCATCCAATAGTGTTTCATACTCAGATGTCATTCTCATAGCCCTTATACATTGGCCCTTATATATGTTCTGCTTTATCTTCTTAGGCTCTAATTTTACATTCGATTTTTCTATTTACGATGTAGAAGAAGAATTTAAGCGGGTGGGTACCAAACCAAAGAGGACTATTCCTACTAAGACATATTCCAATGTAGCAGGGAAACAGGAATATGTTAAAAAAGGTACTGTATCTACAATTAATCAACAAACGCATTCAATCAACAATGTTGGACACAATAATGGTACTGGTTATAACAAATTTAATAGGTTTATAGAAATGGACTGCAGTTTGTACACTAATGATATGGGGTACAGTATCAACCCTAACAAATATGAGACCTTGGGGACATTAAAGAATATGTTGTTTTTGTTGCGGAAAAAATTGAAAAATATTAACAGTATTAAGATAGACAATGCTTACCTGCAAAAATGCATATCTATGAAAATTGTTCCCAAAGGGTTAAGATTTTTCAAGCAGCCCATGGGTTTAATTTTGAATGATAAGGTTATTAATGAGTTCAACCAGTTTTTTGATGAATGTGGAATGAAATTTATGCGATTAATAATTAAACATAATGATGAAAAATTAGGTAGACTTATACAGGAAACTGAAGATTTAAATATGAAAATTACTACTGATTTATTATTTACAGAGTGGCAAAGAATGTACAACAAACAGTTTTATTTAGCAGAGAAATTGGTACAAACTCTAAGTGAAAGTAAACAGAAAAAAATCAATAGGGATGTAGAACATTACAAATAAGGGAAAGTATATTATTGGGGTAGGAAGAATGAAATTTATCAAGAAATAGAAGGGAGCAACAGCAAAGAACCTAACATTTATGGAGTTCACAACCAACGAGGAAGAAACAACACACATTTTTTGAGGGATCAGGTACAGCAGGGAGAACCATACACACATCAAGGGAGGAACTATTATCAGAAAGACAAATACAAACAGAGGTACTGGGAAAATCACAGATGGTAGAGGATAAGTATGGTGATACAAATAGTCACACATATGGAAGTAAGGCTATTACTGTTTCTGGGGTAACACATACTTCTAATGGTTTCAATATATATAACCATGCTAATATCGAGATTAGCCATGAACACTTTTCTCTTCTGTTGAAAGGAATGAAGTTCATTCCAACTCCCAAGTTCAATTTGGTAGACTGTTTAGTGGAATTAAAGAAATTTACAAGGAAGATGAATTTAGCTATTATGTTTAACAGTAAGGACAACTAGGGAGTGAAAGAGACTGAACAAAAAAGAGAATCTGGACTTAAGGTTCCGAGTACATTCGTACCTGTAAATCATCCTACAATTGAGATATATGAAAAAATTGTGTCTAGGGACATTTACAAGATGTACAAAGAACACAGACACTTACACATCAATAGCAATATGACCAAAGAAGAAAGAGACTTACTCAGAAATTTGCAGCAAAATGATAGTTTAAGGGTAATGAAACCAGATAAAGGTGGAGGGATAGTATTATATGATAATTTTGAATATATTAACAAGATACACAATATATTATATGGATCAGGGAATTATGAACCTACATCGTTGAATGAAATCAATATTGCTTATCAGAGAATAGATAGTTATATAGAAGAATTTTTGATTGATGGTAGAATTGACAAAGACACCTACAAATTTTTAAAGGTGAAGTGTCCTAGATTGGCTACCATGGTAGGTATACCGAAAATTCATAAGAATATTACTGACCCTCCCCCCTTTCGACCCATTATTTCTGGAAGTAAGTCAAAAACCTTTCCATTGGGTAAATACATTGATGTTAAATTGAAACATGTATACAAAAATATTTTCCATCTTGTTAAAGATTCTTGGGAATTTTTGAGAAATTTCCCAATTCAAGTATGGAATCAGGGATACATGTTCGTAACTATTGATGTTATCGATTTGTTTTCATGCATCCCTAAAAGAACAGGTCTTGAAGCTTTTGGTAACAGCATTAGAAAGCATGCAGGTATTGAATGGGAAGAGGTTAGTTTGTTCTTAGAAATGTTAGACATAGTTTTAGACAACAATTTCATATATTATGAAGGGGAGTATTTCAGGCAGACCAGGGGGGTAGCTATGGGAGCCGCTTGTGCTCTCATATATGCCAACCTGGTCATGCTTGATTGGGAAGAAACTGATATTTTTCCCAGTAACTTTTTTCAACATATTGTCCACTATGTGAGATTTTTGGACGATATTTATATAATTTGGAATTCTAGTGAGGAAAGACTATTAGAATTCATCCAGTTCCTCAATACAAGTAGTGATTACTTGAAATTTACGTATGCATATAACAAGAGTGGTATGGCTTACCTTGATACTCTAGTATATTAACATAAGGGTGAATTGCAGTCTAAAATTTATAGAAAAGAAACCTTCTCCAATGATTATTTAGCATATGGAAGTTGTCATCCTAAGAAGTTAAAGCAGAACATATATAAGGGCCAATGTATAAGGGCTATGAGAATGACATCTGAGTATGAAACACTATTGGATGAAATACAATATATTTATACTATGTTTCATGAAAGAGATTATCCTAAGAAATTATTGAATGATACTGATACATATGTATTAAGTTTATGGGGTAATAAGTACAAGCCCTTGTTAGGTTTAGGTAATGAAATGAACCAAGTTAATGAATGTAATGGTAAATTATTGGCAAAGGACAATACGGATGGATACAAACAAAGAGCTTCAATTATGTTATATAGTCCTAGAATGGATGATGTGATAGAAATTATCAAACATTATTGGTACATAGTATCTAGTGATGAGACAGTGAGGAACATAGTAGGTGACAAACCAGGAATGGTGTATAAGATGGGAGCCAATATCAAAAGATATTTGGAGAAAGGAAGTAGACATAGGGAAGAAAAGTAAAAGATATTGAACAACGTACTATCAAGTGTGGATCATGTAGACAATGTTGTTATATATTTGACAAAAAGGAAATTGTCTTAAACAACATATTTAGACCAAAAATTAGGTTTATTAAGGGGAATTGCAACTCCAAAATGGTTGTTTACATCGCTGTCTGTTAAGAGTGTTCAGGCTACTATGTGGGAAAAACAGAAAGAAGCCTAAAAAAAGTATATATGAACATATTTACAATATTAGAAAGATGGACCAGAAAAGTGCATTATTTAAGCACATAGAACAAAAAGGTCCCAAACAACATTTTAAATTTGCTGTATTAGACATATTTCGACAACAAAAAAATTTTAAGTTATAGGGAAGCATGGTGGCAAATATTTACAGATGTAACCATACCTCCGGGACTTAATGACAGCATTTCTTTGAAGGCTATTCTTGATGTTAACACGTAGTTTCAACACAAATTTGACAGTTTAGTACCTGTTCATCATTACAGATGAAATGTTTCCATTCTTTATTTTACAAACCAGCTTACTACATGCATTTATTATTGGTATTTGTAATATTGAATGATTATTTCCATTCATTTCCAACCATTATTATACTAGTTCATTAACATTGATCATACAGTCATATAAATATTTTATTGTTGTTGGTGTGCAATTAAGTATATTCTTCGAGTACAATATCCATATATGAGTATTTTTGGTTAGAGGTATAGTTCTGTACGTGTGACAATAGAATACTCTATTTATGGAAGTCATAGCAGAAATTATTGAAATGCATTATTTATAGTTAGGTTAGTGTAGTGTAATTTAGCTATACTAGCTATTATACATAGTAGTTCATATATATTACATACATTTCTAGACTGTTTAGTGATAGGACTTCTAGGATGGGTAGTTATTTAATGTAATTTGGGGAATTTAGTCGTAGAAGGACTTTTTGTCATTTTTTGTTATTTTGTTGAATTTTTATGGATCATATGACACAACTTTCATTATATGTTGCAGTTTTTAAAACAGTTTTAAGTATTTTTAAAAAATTGGTCTGGGTAGCGTAAAAATTAGTATTGCATTGTATTTGACATTGGAGTGATTTATTAGGCACGGTCACTTTAAATGTTTGAATAGTTTAGTTTCATTTTGGCGCCTTTGAAGTTTTAAAAGGCTGACTGTTAAACTTGATGATATTCTGAAGAAGCCCATAAACTTTGGATGAAAGCGCTTAACCAGTTAGTACAAAGCTTGTACAAAGTTAGCTTTATTATATCGCCAATGTTTTTATCACATTTTTTATTTTAACGCTTTAAGTTTCTGTTTGTTTTACTGTTGTTTTCAACAAACAGCAGTTTTTTTAGCAATTTGAGTGTTAAAGATTAATAAATTAGTTATATTAACATTCGTGGCTGGCGTGCTGCTTAGGACGAACAAACAATTGAAATGTTTCGACAACAGTGGTTGGCTTTAAGTCGAAATTAGTGACAGTATTTTTTAGTGGACATTGAAAATTGTTCTGCAATTAGTTGTTTGGCCTCATAATGGAATCAGTGGCAGTACTATATAGTGGTGTTGGAGCACTTATTGGAACTCTGTGGTAATTCCGTTTTCAAGTTAATTCTTTGTAAACTCAAGAGGCTAGGTACAAATCCGTATGTCACCCGCTGGATAGCCAACTGGTTCACAGACAGGACCCAGGAAATTAGAACTGGGGAGTCCATCTCTACAAAGAGACAGGTCACAAGTGGAGTCCCTCAGGGATCAGTCCTTGGACTGCTCCTTTTTGGCATTTACTTTTCAGAAGTCAAGGGCAATGTCAGTGGTCTCTGGCAGACTAAATTTGCAGATGACTGCAAATTAGGAGCTGTCACTGAATCTCACACTGACACAAATGTTCTCCAGGAAGGGCTGACATAGACAAACAACTGGTGTCAGAGCCATGGAATAAAACTAAATGCCAAGAAATGCATAATAGTATCGTTTGGGAAGTCATCCATCCCTGGTAACTATCATATTGACAACACACCCCTTAGAGTTGACGCAGTAGTCTGGGACTTAGGGACACACATAGACAGCAATCTAGCCTTTGATCATCAAGTGTCTACAGTGGTGAGGAAATCTTTCTATGTTGCCCAACTTATAAACAAAGGTATGGCATCTAAGTCCAAGGAAGTAATTGTTCCACTATATTCAGCATTCATCAGACCTATCACTGAGAACAATGTCCTCTTTGGTATGTACCTAACCAGGCATATCCAACAATTGGAATGTCCACAGAGGTTCCTCACTAAAAGAATACAGGGCATAAGTAATATGTCCTATGCAGACTGCCTCAAGGCCCTATCACTGTATTCTGTCTTCTACAGGGTTTTGAGGGGATATCTATGCCTGGCATACAGGGCATTGTCTGACTCCACTCTGATGGATC
Organism: Protopterus annectens; assembly: GCF_019279795.1. NCBI lineage: Eukaryota > Metazoa > Chordata > Ceratodontiformes > Protopteridae > Protopterus > Protopterus annectens. The sequence continues at coordinate 1,691,210,471 of NC_056739.1, forward strand.
TCCTACATATCCACAGAACAAACAGCACCAGTATTACCCATTCTAAAGACATAAACATTGCCTGTGATATAAATAGGACCTGCTGGAGAGATAGGTATGTATAGACCAGCAATTGAGCTCCAAGAAGCAACCAGAACAGCACTGAGCAACACAAATTTTTTAACCTAGGTTTCGTCTTTAATCCGACTTCATCAGAACACAAGTTAAGAATGATAAAAAATTCCTTATATACACCTTAAAATGACATCATCACCAATCAACAGAAAGTTACTTAATACAATGGTTAACACACCTAAATTAAAAGGCCAGCATACATCAGAAGGAGAACATAACTAAACACCATTACAAACACCAATATGTCTTATCTTCCCTATTTTTGGTATATTATATATACAATTCCATTTTATTGACACTTGACAGTTAAATAAAAAACAGGTACTACATTACCCCAATATGTAGCTTTCTGTTGATTGGTGATGATGTCATTTTAAGGTGTATATAAGGAATTTTTTATCATTCTTAACTTGTGTTCTGATGAAGTCGGATTAAAGACGAAACCTAGGTTAAAAAATTTGTGTCGCTCAGTGCTGTTCTGGTTGCTTCTTGGAGCTCAATTGCTGGTCTATATTTGTTTTTGGTCTTGTTCTGTGCATTGTAGTATGGAGATAGGTATGTATCCCAGAGACTACCCCATCTATGGAAAGGCTCCCCATCCATGTGAAGCAGACTTCCTCCCTAACCCAATTTAAGTGCAAGTTGGACAATTGGATGGGAAACCAGAAATTCATCCCTGGTTTGGCACCTGTGTCTCTAATGGGCACAAGTAACCTGCAAATGGTTCATCTGTCATGCCTATGCTTACACTTATCAAGGGTATCAGAACTTGTCTGAGATTTGGGATGCATGGCTAGGCTTAAAAAGGCCCTTGTGGTCATTAGCCTAGTAAACACCTACAAACCTATGACAGAACAAGAAAATCTGGAAATATTGGACTTTTTTGGACTTTGTTAAACTTGTAGGGGACTCCAAAGCATATTCCCTACTTCATGTCAATAATGTTTGGAAAAATACTTAGGAGAAGGGAAGAAGAAGGAGAACGTTAACTGCAAGTAAAACTTAATGGTACTGTTTTTATAGTGCATGATTTTGTTTGCATGCTATAAAGTATTCTTATTTATTTTTAAGTGTAATGGAGATACTAATGTAAAAATTGTTTATTTTTGTTTCTTACTCCCTGTTCAGTTTTAAGCACTATAGCTGCAATGTAAAAAAAAAAAAAAAAAAAAAAAAGTCTGGTTAAAACAACATGACATAAGAAAAATTAGTGTGCTTTTTCTTATTCGTGCATAGGAGAATGATGGGATTAAGACCCTTAGCTTGATCTAGTAACAACTTTTAAGAGAAAGCAAGTAAATGAAAAACAATATTGAATATTCTAAGGCTTTTTTCTAGAAAATAAATATATGCCTAGTAGCAGTTTTGTATCTGGTCCTCATGTCTACAAGAGACAATTTGATAAAGAGAAATGGCTAGGAGGGTTTAATATTGAAATTCTGAATCTGCTTTGGTCAACCATTCAGAATGTTGACCTGAAATGCTGAATTCGGAATTTTGAAACAGCAACCAAGGCAAAAACTAATACATCAACATCTGTAGTTTGATGTATTCGACATAGCAGGAGGTGACGTGAGTCAGCCATGTTATGCACATTAACATACCATTACACTCTACAGTCAACAGTATGTTAATTGTACTATTTTGCTGGGGGCTTTGCCCCCCTGCACCCCCACAAATTATATATACCCAGTCCAAGATTGCGTTACAGTGAGGAAATGGGTTAATTCCCTCTTCTTCACTGAACCGCAATCTCCACTCAAAATTCAGAAGTCAAATATGTGAACTACACTACCCATTCAATGCAGTGTAGTCAATGTATGTGGTTTCACACAACTGCCTCTTTAAAAACTGCAAGTCGACATTGTCACTCTCAATCAACTGCAGTTTGCAAATCTCAGTGTAAAAAAGCTAAGAGATAATGATTTTTAAAAGCATTCAAGTGTTTACTTAGCTGGAAGAGCTAAAAAGATAAGACAAACCAGACAGCACTTAATAGAAGCACAGGCTGCACCATGTGGCTTAGCATGGATAACCATTCTTTTAGGTTAACTCAACTTTGTGAGTGTGGCTGTCAATTTGGAAAATGTGTTCCCATGAAAAATGGTAAAACTTCAATATTTGAAGATGTACATAGCTTTGTGTGTTATTATTAAGTTAATATGTTTTAGGGAGTATTGGACTGTGTTTGTTTGTTTTTGTTTGAGGGCTGTCAATAAAACAAAAAGTTTTGTAAGATGTGACATAGGCTGAAATGGATATGACAAGAAACAACTGCATAAAAGATCAATCTGCCAAACAGTGTATGCATGTAACACAAAAACTGGAACTAGACAATTAACAAAAAAGCTGTTATACATAAAAGGTGGGAATAACTTTTAAATACAATAATACTTTCTGTAATGTCTTTAAATGTCAATGGTGTCAAAGATAAACACAAAAATGAAACAGTAGTAAACTATATTAAAAAATGTAAAGTACAAATATCTATGTTATGAGAGATACACTTCACACTTAGAACTGAAAGTATGAATTTGATAAAGAAAGTTTTTTTCAGGATGGTTATTCAGCAGAATACCTGCAGGAAAGGAAAAGAGGCATACTTATATTATTTGCAAGAAGAACTCCGATAGTGATACAAGAGGATAAAAATGATAACAATGGTTGATATATAGTAATAAGGGGCTACTAGCAAGGGAGGAGGATAACACTGGCATGTATTTGTATTCCATCTAAAACTGTTGTAATGGCCCTTATGAAAATTCTGGGAGAAATAATCAGCTTTCAGCAAGGGCTACTGCTTATAGGTGGGGACTGAAATTTGACTTGCAACAGTGAAGATATGTCTGGGTTTCACAGAAGGGAAAGATTTTTGAAGAAATTTATGAAAATATTTGTCATGGAAGATGTAAATTCAGTACTAGGAGGTCAGAGTGAATTTGTATATTATTCCCCAAGATATGAAACTGGGCTAGGCTAGACAAAATTTACATTTTACAGGAACATGTGCATTTAATTGAAGATCTTGATAAGCACCAAAAAACTATTTCAGGTCATATGCCAATAAGTAAAATAGAAACATAGGGTAATGAAATAAAAATGAGCCATTGGCACTTTCTCATCTACCTGTTGAAAAGAGAGGTACTGTACTTAAGGAATGGATAGGGTAAATTATTCAGGAGGTATTAGAGAAGATCGAAAATTCTTCTAAAATATAGCTAGGAAGTGGGATAAAATTAAAGTGGAGTTTAAAAACAGGGTGGAAATAAAAGAAAGAGAGATATGGTTAAGAAGTAACAAGAATTATTTAGCTGGACTGACAAATTATTGCAAAATAGGAAGAATCTCACAGAACAAGAAGAGGAGTAACTGCAGAATGCTAAACAGAAAATAAGGGATTACCTCAATAAAATGCATGAGTTTAAAAAGGTTGTTGTTAAACAAATGTTTTCTGATAATAACTCTAGAGCACAAAAATTTTTACCATATAGACTCTCAGGCAACAGAAAGTAGAAAGGGCTGTCACCAAGCTTAGGGAGCCTATAACAAGGAAGATAACAAGAGACCCTGTAGAAGTATTAGAAATGTTTCAAAAAATCTATGGAAGTCTGTATGAAGAAGAGAAATGTGGAAATCAAGAAAAGGTACAAATGGAAATGTTTATGGAAAAATTAAATATACCAAGGTTAGAGGTAGACAAGGCTCAATTACTAACATTAAGTATAGCAGGAGATGAACAAAACATGATGATGTATAACCAGTCTACAGGAAAGCCTCCAGGAACAGATGGTATTCCTGATGCAGTTTGGAAGCTAGGAAGGAAAAAACTGATAAAGATCTGGAAGGTTTTGTTTAACAGTATTTTAAGAGGAGGAGAAGTACCAAAATCCTGGAAGAAAGTGGTGGTAGCTGTACCTAAAGAGGGTAGAGATCCATCAGATCCAGCTTCATATGGGCCCATTTCAATAATAAACCATGATGATAAAGTGTTTATGTCTATAATCACTAAAAAAATGGCAAATGTGATGCCAAAATTGATAGATACGTATCAATATGGTATTGTGGAGGGGAGGCAAGCATATGACAACATTAATAGAACATAGATGATCCAGAGGGAAGCAGAATGTAAGAAAATACCACTGTTTTTTTCAAACACCTTTACTTGAATTATCACTTGTGACATAGGCAAATTTGTATTTGTATAAAAGTAATCAAATTATATTAGCATAACAAACATTATACTTCACATATATTGTTATATATCATACAACCTAAGCAATATTACATAAATTATTAAATTCCTGCCTTTTTTAAATGAGACATCTTTATTAAACCATCACTTACTACATAGACAATCATGCGTTTATATAAATGAAAACAAACCACACTGAAACAGTCCTAGTTGGAAGCATTTTATATCTCAAACCATACTGACATACTTCCAGTTGCAAACATTATAAATCCCTTATAATCTACCCAAACTTTCTCACTCAAACATTACATACAGTAGCTAATTTAAGTCTTAGCTCCTTTTAAACCTCATTCCTCCCTTGTATGTATTGTTCCCACAATTCCTATTTTTCCTATGTAGTTTCCTTCTACCCTTTTTCTAAAGATCTCAATTCCACTTGTTTTATCTCTGTTACTATGTTTACTACTTCCAGTATAGTTGGTTTAGATTTTGATTTCCATTTTCTAGTAATTGCTTCTTTTGGCAGCCACCATTAGACACAGCAAGGGCTTACCATGAATAGGCAAATCATAGCTCAGAAGAACCATATCCCTCATCAGACCAATCTGCCCACCCAGCATCTTTGACAGTGCATCCCGCAGGGAATCCCTAAAGTCTGCCAACTCACCACATTCCCAGAAAATATGTTCCCAGTTACCTTTTTCTTCCCCTTCTTACCTCCAACATTTGCTGTCTACCCGAGGAAAAAAATCTCTGGAGTCTGCTTGGGGTATATAAATATCTATGTAAACATTTTGAGGCAAAAATCCTAACTCTTCCAGATTTTGTTACATATTTAGGAAACATACATATATCCTCCCATTGCTTCTTTGTGAATTGTTTATCCAGTCTCTCTTCAATCCTTTCTAACCTCCTCTGACTGAGTCTTATAGTTAGCATGCAGTATTTTATATACTCTACTAATTATTCCTTTTTTAATGGTAGCTTCTGTTCTCGATTCTATTAAAAACTCTACAGTTCTGGTCTTTCATTAAGAAACCCCTATTTTTTTCATTTTGCCTATACTCTGATATCAATATTTGATAGGGAAGGCAATCTCTAACCTGCAGTCCAAATAATTTATTGGAGTCTTTCCATTCTATCATCATTCCCTCTCTAGTTATTTGCTCCCAATACCTTGGCTCCTTTGCTGGTTTTCTCTAAAACATTCTAGACCCCTCTTATCTGTTGTCTGTATCCCTAATTGCAGTCATCCTTATTGGCAGAATCTCCTTTCTCCGTTCCTGTGTTGGTTTAGTTCTTAGAATACTTTCTGCTACTTTATGGATATAATATTCTATATGATTATTGTTATTCTAGTTAAAGGCCTGCATCCAAAATCCCAGTCTCTCTTTGTTTCTTGAACGTTCCCTGTTCCATCATCATCCCTTTCCACTTTGAATTATAGTTTTCTACTTGTGCTATGTATAGCAGTCTTAACTGTGTAGCTCTGAAGTACCTCTTCAAATTGGGTAATCCTAATCTGACCTATTCTACTGGAAGAATCTTTTCTTAACCAACTTGACTTTTGCCATCTTCCCATCCCAGATAACGTCTTTCACCTCTTTATTAATTGCTACACACAACTTCTCTGGTTGATAAAAATATGCCTGACCTGTGCATAAGACTAAAGAGACTAAACATTTTAACTGATTGTATCTTACTATCCATATCCATATAACAAAGTTTTCATTTTCTCAGTTTTTGTATTATCTTTTGTTTAGTCTCTTGCCACATATCCTTAGCTGCCACACTAGAATAATTTTTAACCCATACTCCTAAAAACTTAATTTTATCATGTCCTCATAAATATGGGTGTCCCTGAACCAGTTCATTGTGGGTACACAATTTACTGCTATTGCCTTTGTTTTAGCTTCATTAATTTTGTATCCCAAAAAGATATGAAACTGTCTCAAAATGTTTCACAACACAGTAATGTCTTTTTCTGGTTTTGTCAAGTATAATATAATATCATCTGCAAATAAAACCAGCTTTTCTTGATTACTATACCAATTATATCCTTGAATTTCTGAGTCCCTTATTTTTTTTTGCCAATGGTTCTAAATATAATGTGAATAATAAAGAGGAAAGAGGACCCCCCTGCCTGGTTCCTCTGCTTAAGCAGAAATTATCAGAGAGGAACCCACCCACTTTATTTTTACCTCCAATCCCTCAAATATTCTCTTTATCAACCTTATAATTTTTTCAGGAAATGCAAAAGCTTCCATTGCCCTGCTCATAAAACCCAAGCTTATTCTGTCAAATGCTTTCTCTGCATCAAGACCCACCAATAACAATGGTATTTTATTACATTCTGCTTCCCTCTGGATTATCATTCTGTTAATGTTGTCAAATGTTTGCCTCCCCTCCACAAAACCACATTGATCCATATCTATCAGTTTTGGCATTATGTTTGCCATTTATTTAGTCATTCTAGACATAAACACATTACAATCATGGTTTAGTATTGAAATACGCCTGTATGAACTGGATCTGATTGATCTTTACCCTCTTTAGGTATTATAGCTATCACTGCTTTCTTCCAGGATGGTGGTACTTCTCCCCCTCTTAAGGTACTGTTAAACAAATCCTTCCAGATCTTTATTAGTTTTTTCCCTCCTAGCTTCCAAACTTCCACAGGAATACCATCTGTTCCTGGGGACTTTCTTGTAGATTGGTTATACATCACAAGTTTTATCTCATCTCCTTCTATCCTGTTAGTAAGTGAGCCTCATCTACCTCTAACCTTGGCATATTCTTCCATAAATATTTCCATTCATGTCTTTTCTTGATGTTCACATTTCTCTGCTTTATAGAGACTCTCATAGAATTTCCAAAATCTCTCTAATGACTCTACAGGATCTTTTGTTACCTTCCTTGTTACAGGGTCCCTAAGTTTGGTGACAGCCTTTCCTACTTTCTGTTGCCCGAGTCATTGTGCTAAAAGTTTTTATGCTCTAGTGTTATTATAAAAAAAACTGCTTAACAGCAATCTTTCTAAGCTCATGCATATTATCAAAGTAATCCCTTATTTTCTGCCTAGCATTCTGTAGTTGATCTTCTTCTTGTTCTGTGAGATTTCCCCTATTCTGTAATACTTTACATTTGTCAGTACCTCTAAATAATTCTTGTTACTTCTAAACCATTGCTCCCTTTTTTTATTTCCAACCTATTTTTAAACTCCACCTTTATTTTATCCCACTTCCTAGCTATATTTTCAGAAGAAATTCTATCCTCTCTAACAGTTCCTGAATTATCTCCATTACCCATTCATTAAATTCCTCTCTTTTCAATAGATAGGTGGGAAAGCACCAATGTCTCATTTTTATTTCATTACCCTGTACTTTTATTTTTGCTATTATTGGTGATTGGTCTGAAATAGTTATTGGGTAAGTATTAAGAACATCATTTAAATGCACATGTTCTTGTTAAATGTAAATTTTGTCTAGCCTAGCCCAAGTTTTATTTATATCTTGAGGAAAATATGTAAATTCACTCCGAACCCCTATTACTGAATTTGCATCTTCCATGCCAAATATTTTCATAATTTTCTTCACAAATCTACACTTCTTTGTTATATTCTCCCTTCTGGGCCGCACAGACACGTATTCACTGCTGCAAATCAAATTCCAATCCCCACCTATAAGTAATATTCCTTGCTGAAACCTGATTATTTCTCCTAGAATTTTCTTACACTCCATTATAGCAGTTTTAGGTGGAATGTAAATACATGCCAGTGTAATCCTCTTCCCTTGCCAGTAGACCTTTAGCACTACAAATGTTTATCTTTTTTTATCTTCTGCTATCACTATTGGGGCTCCTCTTGCAATTAATACAAGTACTCCTCTTTTCCTTTGTCTCAGGTATTCCCCTGAATAACCATCCTGAAAACCTTTCTTTATCAAATCCACATGTTCAGTTCTTTCTAAGTGTGTTTCCTGTATCAAAGCTATTTGCACTCAACATATTTTTATAGTTCACTACTTTTTCTTATTTGTATTTATCTGTGAGACCATTTACATTTAAAGACATCAAAGTAAGTATCATTGTATTAAAAAGTTATGATTCCCACCTTTTATGTATAACACCGGTTTGTTAAATGTCTAGTTCCAGCTTTTGTATTACATGTATGCACTGTTTGGCAGATTGAACTTTTATACAGCTGTTTTTTGTCATAACCATTTGAGCCTATGTCACATCTTATAAAACTTTTTTGTTTTATTGAAAGCCCTCAAACAAAGAAACAAACACACCCCAATACCTCCTAAAACCTATTAACTTAATACTTACCCACAAAACTATGTACACCTTCAAATATTGAAGTTTTACCCACCTAATGGAAACAAATGTCCCAAAATAACAGCCACATTCACAGACTTCAGATAACCTAAAAGAAAGGTAATCTATGCTAAGACGCATGGTGCAGCTTGTGCTTCTACTAAGTGCTGATTGGTTTTGTCTTATCTTTATAGCTCTGCCAGCAGGGAAAACCCCTGAATGTGTTCAGAGAACATTAACTACCTTGGGAAAGCCACTAAATGCTTTCAGAGAACATTATCTACCCTGGGAAAATCCCTGAATGATTTCAGAGAACATTATCTCCTAGCCAATTTCTCTTTTCTTTTTTTCTTTTTCCCCAATCAATCACTCTCCATGAGACTGTAGCCAGTTTCTCTTTATCAGATTGTATCCATGGAGACACAAGAAGCAGGCAGCCAGTTTCTCTTAATCAGATTGTTTCCATGGAAACATGAAGACCAGCTGTAGAATTGTTACTGCGCATACATGTATTTATTAGAAAAAGCCTGATAATATTTAATGTTCCCATTCATCTACTTGCACTCTCCCAAAACCTGTCACTAAATCAATCCAAGGTCCGTAATCCAGTCATTCCCCCATGCTCAAGAATGAGAAAACGCTCATTATTTATTTTTCTTTTACCATGTGTTTAACCAGGATTTTTTTACACTGCAGTGCCTACATTGCTTAAAACTGAACATGAAGAAAGAGAGAAGGAGGGAGAAAAAAAGAACAGCAACAACTGTTTACAATCTCTATTACACTTATAAATAACTGAAAAAAAAATTATAGCATGTAAAGAAAACCACATGCCACAAAATTGGTACTATTTAAGAAAAAAATCTTACAGTTAACTTTCACCCTCTTCTTCCCCTCCCCAAAGCACTTTTCCAAACATTAATGACAAGAAGTAGGGCATATGCTTTACAGACCCCCACAACAAGAAAAAGTCCAATATTTCCAGATTTTCTTGTTCTGTCATATTTCACAAATATAATTATTGCATTGTAATCCCATATTAAGTTACTGGTTTTATTACTGTTCATCTCTGAAATCCTGTCTCTGCTTCATTTTCAGCATATTCTCGATTCTTCTAGTCAACTCGTATGCTCCCTTCCTTCTCTTCTGCATTTATCACTGAACATTTTAAAAAAGTTTCACAGGTACAGTCCCTCTGTGGTTTTTAATACCAGAAGAACAAGAAGCAGAATCTTCTTCTGTTTCACAGCTTACTTTTTGTTGGACAAACTTTTGTGTTTCCTCCTTACCATGTACTTCAGCAAAAAAATAATTTTGTCCCTCCAGGGAAGAATACCTTCAAGACAGCTGGATACAGCAGTTTGGATCTTGCACCTGCATCTTGATATTCCCAGCATAGTGGATCAAATTTGCTCCTCTTCTGTCTGGTGTACAATGAGTAATCAGTCTCCATAAACAGTCTGCTGTCTTCCACTTTTAGTACTTTGTTCTTCTGCCACAGTTTTGTCAGAATCAACTCCTTCTGCTGGCAGGAGGATTGCATCTTTACTATTAAAGGACTAGGTTGCTGTCTTTAAGCTAGGTTTGGAACATACACACAATGTACCCTTTCAACTAACAACTCCTGCTATGGCATACCAGTCCAGTTGCTTATTTGTGCTTTCATGAAATTAATGCATTTTGTTCCTTCCAGCTTCTTTGGTATAGACGAAAATCTCAGGTTTTCATTACATGCTCTGTCCTTTAACTCTATCACTTTTTGAAACATCTCTTCCTGAGCAGTCTCATATTCAGCCAGCCTTTTCTTCATTTCATCCTCGGATTTTTGCAGCTTTATCATCTCATCTGAATATCTGTTTAAAGCTTCTTCCATTTTTTCAACCTTTTTTGTTTGTGCTGATATACTCCATCACTGTTTTTTTAACCAGGTCTGTATGCAGTTGTCTTATATATTCCTGTAGGTTAATGGAAGTCATGCCTGAAGGTTGCATTGCTTTTTGCTGATCAGCTGCAGAACTTTCCTCAGTGTTTCTTTCTCACTTTTTGTAGATGATTTTTCCAGGTCTTCTGTATTTCTTTATTCCTGGCTTCCAGACAGTGCACATACAAGCCAGTTACTGAAATTTACCCATAAATACAAGTCTACTGGCCTTCTCCGCTGTATTTCTGTTTTCACACTGGGAGAGCTAGAAATAAGCTATTACTCAATATACAGCCATCTTGGAAGTCCAGAAAATACCACAGTTGTTGGTGGGTCTTGATGCAGAGAAAGTATTTGACAGAGTAAGCTGCGACTTTATGAGCAGGGAAATGGAAGCATTTGCATTACTTGATAAAATTATAAGTTTGATTGGGGGATATATGAGGGATCATAGGTAAAAATTAAAGTGAGTAGGGTCTTCTGTGATCATTTCTGCTTGAGCAGAAGTATCAAGCAGGGGTGTCTTCTTTCCCCTTTATTTGCATTATATTTAGAACCACTAGCAACAAAATAAGGGACTCAGAAATTCAAGGATATAATTGGTATGGTAGTCAAGAAAAGCAGACTCGATTTGCAGATAATATTATTTTATACCTGACAAAACCAGAAAAGGTTATGAAACATTTTTTAATAGGTTCATAGATTAGTACTAGGCTAACTGCCCTTGCAAGACATTTTAAGCCTAGCCAATTATCCCCTGTGAGATTCAAACCTTGTACGTTGTGTTTGTAAGGCAAACACCTTAACCATTAGGCCACCCTCCCAAAAGGACATTACAGTGTTATGAAACATTTTTTAATAAACATTTTTATTAAATTATCACATATAACACAGTCAATCGTACATTTATAGAAATGAAAAACAAGCAAAATGACACCACTTATGTTGCAAACATTATACATCACAGACACCATTGAAACAATTGTAGTTGCAAACATTGTACATCACTTATAATCTATCCAGTCATTGTCAGTTAAGCATTATATGGCTCAATCAAATCCAGCCTCTTAAACCTCATTCATTCTCTGCATATATTGTTCCCACAATTCCCATTTTTCCTATGTAGTTTGCACCTTCCCTTTTCTAAAGATCCCAATTCCAGTAATTTTATCTCTGTAACTATATTTACTATTGTTAGTAAAGTTGGTCTAGACATTGATTCCATTTTCTAGTAATTGCTTTTTTGGCAGCCACCATAATTAGACTCAGCAAGACCTTACTATATCTAGACAATTCCGATTCTGCATCATAGCTCAAAAAAGTCATCTCCCCAGTCAATCCAATCTGCTCACCCAGCATCTATGACAGAATGGTCTGCAGGGAATCCCTAAAGTCTGCCAGCTCATTACACTCCCAAAAAATATGTTCACAGCCATCTCTTTCTTGCCCATCACACAAGCCAGTTACTGAAATTTAAACATAAACACAGGTCTACTGGCCTTCTCTGCTGGATTTCAGTTTTCACACTGGGAGAGCTAGAAATAAGCTGTTACTCAATGTGCAGCCATCTTGGAAGTCCAGAAAATACCACAGTTGTTGGTGGGTCTTGATGTATTCCAAATGTTCGAACATCTGCTATCCACCTGAGGGAAATTTATTTAAATTCTACTTGGGGTATAAAAATATCTATGTAAACACTTCCAGGCAAAGATCCTAGATCTTCTAGACTTTGTTGCACATTTGGAAGATATACATATATCACCCCATTGTCTCTTTGTGAATTGCTTATCCGATCTCTCTTCCCAATCTTTTCTAAGCTCCCCTGATTGATTCTTATAATTATCATGCAATATTTTATATGCTCTACTAATTATTTCATTCTTAATGGCAGCTTCTGTTCTAGATTCTATTAAAAACTCTACCAGTGCTGGTCATTCATTTAGGACCCCCCTATTTCTTTCTCTTTGCCTATACTCTGATATCAATCCTTGATAAGGAAGGCAATCTCTAACCTGCAGTCCAAATAAATTATTGGCTTCTTCCCATTCTATTACCTTTCCCTTTCTCCAATAAAGTCCAGCCCCCTCTTGCCTATTATTTGTATCCCTAATCACAGTCATCCCTATCCACAGAATGTATTTTCTCCATTCTTATGCTGGTTTAGTTCTTAGAATACTACCTACTATTTTATGAATATAATATTCTGTATGATTTTTGTTGTTCTCCTTAAGAGTCTGCATCCAAAATCACAATCTCTCCTTATTTCTTTAGCTTCCCCCCCCCCTATCATCATCATTCCTTTCCACTTTGAATTATAATTTTCTGCTTGTGCTATGTATAAGAGCCTTAACTGTGTTGCTCTAAAGTACCTCCTCAAATTGGGTAGTCCTAGTCCATTTTTTTCTATTGGAAGAATCATCTTATACCACTTGACCCGTGTTGTCTTCCCTTCCCAGATAAAATCCTTCAACTCTTTTTTAATTGCCATCCACAGCTTCTCCTCTGGTTGATAAAAATATGCCTGACCTGTGTATAAGACTAAAGGGACTAAAAACATTTTAGTTGTTAGTATCTTAGTATCCATATCCATATAACAAAGCTTCCACTTTCTCAATTTTTGTATTACCTTCTGTTTAGTCTCTTCCCACATATCCTTAGCTGCCACAACAGAGTAATTTCTAATCCATACTCCTAAATACTTCATTTTATCATATCCCCATAAATATGGATATTACTAGGCCAATTCATGTATGGGTACATAATTTACCACTATTGCCTTTGTTTTAGCTTCATTACTTTTGTATCTCAAGAAGATTTGAAACTGACTTATGTTCCACAAAACTGTAATGTCCCTTTCTGGTTTTGTCATGTATAAAATAATATTATCTGCAAATAGAGCCAGCTTTTCCTGACTATCATACCAATTATATCCTTGAATTTCTCAGTCCCTTATTTTCCTTAGCCAGTGGTTCTAAATATAATGCAAACAATAAAGGGAAAAGTTGACAACCCTGCTTGGTTCCTCTACTCAAGCAAAAATTATCTGAGAGGACCCAACATACTTTAATTTTCGCCTCCAATCCCTCATATATATATATATATACTCCTAATAAACCTTATAATTGTTTCAGGGAAGCAAATGCTTCCATTGCCCTGCTCATGATGTCCCAGTCTACTCTGTCAAATGCTTTCTCTGCATCAAGACCCACCAATAAAAGTGGTATTTTCTTACATTCTGCTTCCCTCTGGATTATCAGTGTTTTGTTAATACTGTCAAATGTTTGCCTCCCTTCCAGAAAACCACAATGATCCATATCTATCTATTTTGGTATCACCTTTGCCATTCCTTTAGTCATTATAGACATAAACACTTTATAATCATAAATAGTAGGGTGATTCCAGTAGAGCTGTATAATTATTGCATGGATGAACATCCTAAAATACCATGCATTCAAGGAATCTCTAAGATTCATAAACATTCACATCTTCCTCCATTGAGATCAATTGTGTCAGGAGCTGGATGGCTTACAGAACTGTTCTCTCTATATATTGAGAAACATTTACATCCGGTTTTAACTTTCAACAAATATATTTTACATGATACAAAACATTTTTTTGCAGGATCTTTATCATTTTTTTAGAGCATGATAATATTATTGATTTTTATTTTGTGACTATGGATATTAGCTCCTTATTTACCGTGATTCCTAATGAGGCAGGTGTTTCATCCTTGAAAGAATATTTGTTGAACTATGGTGGATTGTATAGAAAAAATATTAATGTTTTAACTAGGTTTATGGATATTGTCTTGAAATACAATGTTTTTGTATTTAGACATTATTATTTACAGCTAGACAATGTAGCTATGGACACTGTTTGAGCCAACAGCTACGCCAATACATTTATGGCTGATTGGGAATATAGGCATGTTTTAAGCAACCTGGATTATGATCAATATGTTTTGTTCTATCGACGTTTTGTCGATGACGTGTTTTTTTTATTTGGACCGGAGATGAACATATGTTGATGGAGTTCTATGAACATATGCAGAGTGTCACCACATATTTGAAATTTGATATGATGAAAAGTAAAGATAAGATTAATTTCTTGGACATTTGTATCAGCAAAGATGGAGCAGGAAAAGTTACTACAGGGATATATAGAAAACCTTGTTATAGGAATAAGATATTATCTAAGAATAGCATGCATCCCCTCACATTTTTTCAAACACCATAAAAGGACAGGCCATTAGGACCTCTAAATTAAATGTTACTGAAAAAGGTTTTCATGATGAGATAAAATGTATACAGACTAATTTCTTTAATAGGGGTTATAATGGTAGACAAGTTAAACAGATGTGATGATGTTGGTGAGTTAAGAAACACTATCTCTAATCCTTACTTCTTAGAGATGTATGAATATTATAGCTCTAGAAATGAGAAAACAGAAGGACCTAAGTATTCCTTATTTCATAGTAATAACATTAGATATATTAAAAACATCATTAATAAACACTGGAGTTTATTGGCCACTGATGAGAAGTCGAGGAATTTGGTAGGTGACAGGCCAAATTTTAGATACAAAAACAAGAAATCTGTCAAGAGGCTGTTATGCAGCTCCAAGTGTGATAAAGTGAGAGATGATCAGGGAATTAATGGAAGTATGTATACTTTTCCTTGTGGGTCGCAGTTATTCATAGGTTCATCGGTGTATGCTAGGCTAATGGCCCTGGGGCCTATACAAGTCTAGCCATAGGACTACCCTGGCATCGTGCCACCCGACCTTAGTTCCCAGTGTCTCTGTCGAGTAGATCCACTGGATTTATCCCTGGGGTGAATTTTCTATTTTCCATCCACTCATCAAGATTTCTCTTGAAGAGGGTCAGCAAGGTGCTCTGCTTGACATGTATGGGAAGTCTATTCCATAGCATGGGCAGTCTCTGGGTTATGAACCTGTCCCTCCAGTACATTCTGTTGATTGTAGTAATGAGGTTGAGGTCTCTGGAGCATGTGGTGTGGAGGGATTGGGATTTCTTTAGATGTAGCATTTCTAACAGAACTGGGTCAGACATGGCTTTGTAAGTTAAAAAGAGATCACCTCTAAGTAGACGATATGAGATAGAGAATAGTTGGAGTTTTTTGAGTCTGTCCATATAGGACAAGTGTTTATGGCCTAGGATCCTCTTTGTGAGGTACTTTTGTGACCTCTCAAGTTGTTGCAGGTGTCTAGTGAGGTACATGCCAAATCGGGCATTGTACTCGATGACTGGCCTAATGAGGGAAGAGTAGAGGGAGACAATGGCCTCTTTCTTCCTGGATGCAAAACCCTTAGTAATGAGATGTACCACACAGAAAGAATTTCTGACAACAGTGGCAATGTGGTGATCAAAAGAGACATTGCTGTCAACCTGTGTTACCAGATCTCTTATAATGCCTTCTGCATTCAGTGGATTACCATCAATGTGGTAATTCATGGGAACCGGGTTTTTCCCAAAGAGAATAATGACACATTTTTTGGCATTGAGCTTAAGGTCGGTCTCAGTGAGGCTATTCTATATGATGTCAACATCACTTGGGGAGTTAATAATAGCTCCCAACTTGCAATCGTCTGCGAACCTTGTCAGCCAGAGTCCCTTTGTGTTGGCCTGGACTTCAGAGAAGTAGATACAAAACAGGAGAGGACCCAGGACCGAACCCTGAGGGACTCCACTTGAGACTAGTTGGCAGTCTGACTTGGAGTCAGCTACTTTCACACTGCGGGTTCTATCTGTGAGCCAGTTTGCAACCCACCTAGTGATATAGGGGTTGATGCCTAGCTTAGTGAGGTTTTCTGTGATTCTTGAGTGGGGAATGGTATCAAAGGCCTTGGACAGATCAAGGTAGGCTGTATAAACCACCTTGCCTTCATCCACAGCTCTTGTGACTGGCTCAAAAAAGTTGACCAAGTTGAGCAGGCATGATCTACCCTTCACAAAACCAAACTGTGTGGGATCCAGAGTTTGGAGATTCCCTATAGCCTTATTTATTAGGTCTATGATGACGTGTTCCATAGCTTTGCATATCAGACTCCTCAGGCTAATGGGGCAATGGTTCCCAGGGTATGTAGTCACTCCTTCTTTGTGGAGAGGGATGACTGTAGCACTGTGCCATTCGGTAGGGACAAAGGCTGAGGTGAGGCTGTGATTGAACAGGACACACAGGTGAGGTACCAGTTCAATCTGTAGTTCATGTTGAAAACAGCCAGGGATATTGTCAGGTCCCATAGAAGCTGTATTATTGGCCTTGGACAGTACTGTTTTAACCTGTGCAGCAGTAATACTGGGTGCTTGGCTATCTACTGGTATTGTGACTGGTCCTTTGGGGGGGAGGGGTAAATTTGGCACTGAATCTGTTGGCCAGTATATTGGCAATATCTGTTAGCTCGGTATAGGAGGTACCATTATGCAGTAACTCAGAGCAAATATGGGTATTGCTGTGGAGATTCTTTACATAACTATAGAAGGCCTTGTGGTTGTCTTTACTGTCTGCTGCAATTCTGTTTTCATAGCTAGCTTTAGAGGCTTTGATGAGGGATCTCAACTTTTTGTTGAGGCTGATAAGGGAGTTTTTCCATTTTTGGGACTTTACCTTATTCCACATCAGTTTCCTCCTTCTGTTGTAGAGTTTGTTTATGGCAGGGGACTACCAGATTAGTTTCTTTTTTTTGGAGGAGAGCATCTTGGTTCTATTGGTATGGTGAGATCCATGCATTTGTGTACGTGCTCGTACAGTGCATTGGTGTATGATTCAACAGTCATGCAACTATTTTCCATTTGCATGGGTGCCGTGAAGTTAGCCACCTTTGTTTTTAGGAGCCCAAAAATAGCTTTGGAGAAGTTTTTCACAGTAGTTACCTTTGCGGGGGGGGGGGGTGGATTTCCAAGGTGATTAGTTTGTGGTCGGATCTAACCAGGGAGGAGATGACTATTGGTTAGAGCAATGGTCGCCCATGTTAGTAATGACCAGGTCAAGGATGTTGCTACGTCTAGTGGGGGTAAGAACGAGCTGGTCCAGGGCATTGGAATTAATGAACTCCAGGAAATGTTGGGCAAGTGTATTGGTACATGAGTAGTTTTCCCAGTTAATGGAGAGGTATTTGAAGTCACCTAGTATGAGAGTGTTAGGTTGGATGCTAATATTCTCCAGGGTGCTTAGGAACGTGGAGTGCGAGTCTTGCAACATGGTTAGGGACATATAGCAGGCTACGACCTGAATAGCTGTCTTACCTTGTATTAGATGCACCTGAAATATCTCTGATGCATTATGTTGGGCTACCAGTCTGGAGGTGTGCGCAACCTTTATGAATATGGAAACACCACCACCTTTGGAGCTTCGGTCCAAGTTCTAGAGCTGAAAGGTGTGGAAAGAGTTATAGCCTGGTACTGTAGGGGTGCTTTCTGCTGCCTTGAACCAGGTCTCTGTTACAGCGTAAATGTCGATGTTCTCCATTTTAAGGAGTGCTTCGAGCAAGTGCATTTTGAGATTTAGATTTCTAGCATTGAGCAGCATGACCCACAGATTGAATTTGTTTGTACCTGTTATGATGGTAATTTGGTCTTTGGAACACCACCTAAAAAGGCACCATAGGGGTGGCAAGAGCCTTGGCCAGTATCCAGAAGTCCAGGGGTGACAGATGCATGCCCTCTCTGGCAAAGCATTGAGGTCTGTCAATCATGTCACCCCAGGCAGACAGATACTGGATCGCCTTAGAGTGACACCAGGAAATCAATCATTTTGTGCTTGTACTGTGGTATCATTTTGGGTGATTGTAGGATCCTGCTCAGGGCCAGGGTCATACCCGCCTGGGTTACATAATCCAAGAGCTCCTCCATGTCTCTTTTCATGTAGTCCAGGGAGGTATGTCTCAGGTCATTCACACCCACATGTACAATGACTGAGTCATATTTGTACCTGTTGTTGAGGGACCTGAGTGTGTGCGTTATGTGGCGGATCCTGGCATCTGACAAGCAGCTGATGTTACTTTCTCCTTATTCAACCTAGTGAGTGGGACATCAATGTGCCTCACTATCGAGTGGTTAGTTTTGTCATCCAGTTATAAGTAAAACATATGTTTTTTGTATCTCTGTTAATTGTAACAGCATGGATATTATTTATCTGGCGTATTGCATTATTTGCAAGTCATTCTACGTAGGAAAAACAAATCGACGGTTTAGAGACCGTATAAGGGAGCACCTATATAATATTAGGATTGTTTAATATGAATAATGCATTAGCGAAGCATGTTACCAATAATAACAATGAACATAGCTTTAACTTTTTGGCTATAGATAAAGTAGTACAGAGCCAGAAGTTAGGGGAATTGAGAAATGATACCGGAGTTATTGAAACAAAATGGATTATTAAATTACGTGGTGACGGCAAATTAGGGTTGAACGGACATATATCATTGAAACCAGTGCTTAAGGCTAGACCTTTATTTAAGTAAAGATAGGCACCAGATAGCTTAAGAGTTGTCATTTATAGTATTTTTTAGCTGCTGAATTTTTTTGTTGTATTTCATTTTTATATATGTGTAGAGACTGATAATCTTTCTAATATTTCTGTAGCTTTATATGCAGAGTGTTTGGATGTACAATGTTTTTTGCATTTATCATTTACTGCTGATTAAGTACAGCGTGTTATTGCTTTAAGAAGTATATAGTGAATTGAATACTTTGTAACCATGGTTAGGATCATGTGCTCAAGTTTTTGTCTGTTGATGGGTTATTGAGCTTTTAAAACATTTGATTTTTTAATTGATTTTAAGGTCTGAAGAGGCGATACTAATACTTGGGAAAGCGCTTACCTAGTTTGCATTTAATAAAAAAGAAGTTATGTCTTACTATAATGTCCCATCTGTATTGTTGATCCTCGTTCAGCCATTATGTCTGGGTAGTCGGTTCTGACCTCGGAACCGAGCCGGCCATCTTCCAAACTCGCGCCAGCCACAAACTCTCAAGCTAAACTTTTACCCAGAATTCCCCTCTCCCTGTTACCTCAGAATGAGTTTGCAAGTCAAAAGAAGGTAGAGGCTACCTCTGGTCAAATGACCTAATGGAACCAGATGGTGAGATCCACTATAAGCCTCAGGAGGGGAAGGAGGGAGGGTTGTAATGACTGAACAAGGATCAACAATACAGATGGAACGTTATGGTAAGACATAACTTCTTTATCTGATACTGTTATTCCTCGTTCATTCCTTACATCTGGGACAGAGTCCCCAGCGACCTTTATTCCTGGGAGGCCCTCATGAAAGGACATTCCTGAGCACCATTGAACCAAAAGATGCTCTTCCTCTGGAGGCCAAATCCAATTTGTAATGGCTGATGAAGGTATGAGGTCTAGCCCAAGTTGCAGCTGCACAAATGTCATGTAAAGAAGCTCTAGCATGGAAGACAGCAGAAGTTGCTACCGACCTTGTGGAATGAGCCCTTATGGCTGTAGTTAGAGGGATATTGTGCTCTTTGTAAATAAATGTTACACAGTCTTTTAACCATTTAGCCAATATGACCTTAGAAACAGCATAATCTAGATCCAGAATAGGCCAAGAATAACTGATCTGATTTGCGAGAAGCCTTAGTTCTGTCCAGGTAGAAACAAATTTGTCTGTGAATGTCTAGGGTGTGTAGGCAATGCTCTCCCCATTAGAATGATTGGCAAAGAAAACTGGCAATTTAATGGTTTGGTTAATAGATATTTCAGAGATCACTTTTGGCAGAAAGGAAGGATTAGTTCTCAATGACACTCTATCTTTATGAAAGGTGAAGTAGGGCTGTTTGATGCACAGAGCTTGAAGTTCAGAAATACATCTAGTAGAAGTAATGGCAACCAAGATCAAAGTTTTCCATGAAAGAAACTTGAGGTTGCATGAAGAAGCTGGTTCAAAAGGTGGCATTGTCAGAGCTTGCAGGACTAATGACAGGTCCCATGGCTGAGTAGGTTCTCTAAATGGGGGTTTCAAATGATTTATGCCTTTTAGAAAGGTCTTGCATAATTTGTGTGACATAAGGGAAGACTCTTGGACACCATTTTGAAAATTAGATATTGTGGCCAAATGAACCCGAATAGTAGAAGCAGAAAGGCCAGACTAGAATACACTTGACAGGTATTCCAGTACCATGGGCACTGGTGTTGAAAAGGGATCTATCTGCTTTTTCCTTCAGCCAAATAGTAAACCTTTCCCACTTGCTGAGATAAGTGTTTCTGGTGGGAAACTTATGAGATGCAATAAGAATGTCATGTACTGGGGAAGAAATATCATTCTGCCTGGCAATCACAGGAAGTGGAGGAGCCAAGCTGTGAGCTTAAGGCTGTTCAAGTTGGGGTGAATCAGGTTCTGCGGATGGGAGATCAAGTCCGGAGCTGGATCGAGAATCCATGGTTGATCTAGCAGGTGAGGCCATAGAAAGGGGAACCAAATTTGACAAGGCCAATATGGCACTATGAGGATTACTTTGCTCTTCAACTGGTGGGCTTTCTTCAGGAACTGGGGAATGAGGGGAAGAGGAGGAAAAGCATAAAGTAGACCCAAGGGCCAGTTGTGGACTAGAGCATCCCTGGGTGACTGTCCCCGAGGGGGAATTAGGGCAAAGTAATTGCTGCATTTGTAATTGATCGGGGATGCGAAGAAGTCGCAGCAAGGGAGACCCCAGCAGTTGAAAATCTCCGCCGCTACTAAAAGATTCAGGGGCCACTCGTGAGGTTGTAGAATGCCCCTGCTGAGTCTGTCTGCTATCACGTTGGAACTCCCCGGAATGTGCATTGCGATGAGAAAGTGGTTGGTAGCCATCGCCCATTGCCATATTCTCATGGCCTCCCAACAAAGAGGGTAAGATTTGGTTCCGCCTTGTTTGTTGATGTACCAGACTACTGCCATGTTGTCTGATTGCATCACAATAGTCCCTGATGGTAGTAGGAGACTGAATGCTTGCAACGCTAGAAGCACCACCCTCAGCTCTAGGACATTTATATGGAGATGGGCCTCCATTTCGGGCCACGTGCCCTGGACTGTTTTTCCCTAAAATAGCCCCCCCACTCCATCAGGGAGGTGTCCGTGGTCACTGAAGTTGCGGGCTGTTGGGGGGTAAAGGGACAAGACCATTGTGACGGGTTCTGTGACATCCACCAAATGAAGTCTTGTTTGCACCTCTGAGTTACCGAATCTTGGATGATAGAGGGTACTGAAAGGGATACAACTGGGTGAGTAGTAGCCATTGTAGAAGCCTCATGTGGAACCTCACAAGGAGGACAATAGTGATGGAGGCTGCCATGGAACCCAGCAGCTGGAGAACAATGTGCCATGGATTTTTCTCTTGAAAGGATCGGTATGTGTTGTTTTATCCTTAAAATTCTGTGCTCTGGAATGGATGCTCTGCAGTTTTTTGTATTCAACAGGACCCTAATGAATTCTATGGACTGAGATGGGATCAGGTTGGATTTTTGCCAGTTTATAGTTATGCCTAGCCTTCCTGCAGTGTGGAGAGAGTATGCCAAGGCGGCTTCCAATAGATGTCTGGTGGGGGCGGTAATGAGCCAGTCGTCTAGGTATGGAAACACCTGGAATCCCTGTAACCGCAAGTGAGCTGTGATGACTGCCATGCACTTTGTGAACACTCTGGGGGCTGTAGAGAGTCCGAAGGGCAGTACTTGGAACTGGTAATGACTGGCTCCCGCACGGAAGTGAAGGAATCTTCTTGATGGTCAGTCCACCTTTATGTGGTAGTATGCATCTTAAAGATCTATAGAGCACATCCAATCATCTTTTTCCAAGAGTGGGAGGATAGACTGAATTGTGACCATCTGGAATTTCTGTACCTTTACAAACTTATTTAATATGCAGAGATCCAAAATGGTTTCCAGTCCCCGGCCTTTTTTGGCACCATAAATAGTCTTGAGTAGAATCTGGATCCTATCTGGTCTGGGGGGAACTACTTGGATGACTCTTTTTTCTAGCAGCTTTGAGATATCTAATGCTACTTCTTCCCTTTGACTGGGTGGAATGTCGGGAAGGTTTCTTAGGGGGACGGGACAAAGATCAAAGGGGATATGATAACCTATGGTTATTATCTTTTGTATCCAAGAGTCAGTGGTAATGGTTAGCCAGGCAGAAGGGTACAAAGAGAAATAACCCCCAACCGCTTCCAGAGGAAAGCAGTTGGGCCACTCTTCAGGAGAGCTGGTAGGATTGACCAGAGAAGGAATCTCTGGAACCCTCGTGCCATACTTGGGAGTGCTGGGAGGAAGAAAGAAATGTGTTGCCATAATCCTTTTCAAAATGTAGGTCGAAAGTTAACAGCGTCTATTACAGAAGAAGCCAAGTCTCTTTTTGAGCAATTAGAAAAACATATATGGAAAGAGACTCCTACATTTTTTAACCTGTCTGGTTTACAAAAATATCTTGACTTAGATATTACACCGAGGGGTCTCAGAGTGTATAAAGATCCCACAACTCCCTTTAATTTAGACAATGCTACAGATGCACAATTCCATAAGTGCTGGGTTGCTGCAGTGCATAGGTGCACTTCAGAATGGATCCAGATTTTGGTGGAATGAGATAACATCAAACAAAGGGAGTTGAGGGAAAAAATTAAAAGTGTGTGCAATTCCCTTTCGACAAATATACAGGGACAAGTGCTTGATACTTTCTTAGTGGATCTTAAAACTAAGTTACAAAATTATGAGAAAGAGCTACTATAAAGGAAGAAAAGAAAACTTCTCCGTGATATTAGGGACTATGAAAGTGGGAGGGCTTTCATTGCGAGAGCCAATAGGAAGAAGCCACGTAAATGTTAGATTCAATACCATGGGGGAAGAAGAAAGAACAATGAATTCTTCCTATTCAGCATCAGATGGCCAATATACGTCATTTGAAGAAGATGCTGAACAAGTAGATGACTATCCAGCTCTTTCTGCTGCTCAACAACCAGGAAATTTTCGACAGACTTTTCGGTAGGAAGAATACAAGCATAAAGGAGGTAAATTGGGGAGAAAGCATCCATTTGAACACCAAGAAAATACATACAGGGAATTTAATTCAAATAGAGGACACAAGAGAGGAAAATGATGTATTATGTAATTATGTTGCTAATTTATCTACTTATAATTTTAGTGACACAGAGTTGTCAGTTTTAAATTGAGGCTTAAAATTTATTCCTACCATTTTGCCTCGGATACATGAGTTAAAATGTGATATATATATATATATATATATATATATATATATATATATATATATATATATATATAAGTTTTGTAGGAAATTACATCTTTGCCATTTTTTTAAAGACTGAGGATGTGTGTTACTGTGAGAGTGACACAGAGAGCTCTTGCGATAGCTTTTACTCTTGTGACTCTGAAAATATATCGAACTTTTACTGTTTGGACACTAAAAACATTCATTATGAAAGTCCTGTTTTAAATGCCAAAGTATCACAGTTCACTGATATTGTCAATTTTGCTGTTGAAAATGTTTGTCATGAGTTTAACCGTAATGTACATTGTGTAATGTATAATTATAATTTATCTTTACAAGAATGGAAGTCCTTAAAAAAACTTAGTCAAATGAGAGAAATTGTCTTTAAACCATCTGATAAAGTCAATACGTTGGTTGTTATGCATTATCTGTATTATATGGATATGTGTATGGAACATCTTAAGAATGACACTGTCTATGAGAAGGTCCATGTTTCTGTGTATGAGAATGCAATAATGGAATATAGTGAATTATTATGTAAGGGTGTCAGATTGGGTTATTTCTCTGACACAGATGTTAAAAAGAAGTTCCATACAAAGTATTGTAGAATGGCATATTTCTACTACCTTCCGAAGATACACAAAAATTTGACTAGACCTCCAGGAAGGCCAATAGTCTGAGGATGCCAGTATTTTCTCCATAATATTGGATTATTTTTGCATGATTATTTGACATCTTTGGTGTATAAGCTGCCTTCTTATATTAGAGATGTCTTTGATTTTTTTTGCATAAAATTGAAGACATCGAGTGGAATGAATCTCTATATTTCATCATTTTAGATGTTAACAGTCTATACACAAATATTTCACATGATTTTGGCACAGAGACACTTAGTTTTTTTCTGGGTGATAGTCCAGTTTCAGTATATATATATATATATATATATATATATATATATATATATATATATATATATATATATATATATATATATATTGTTGAATTGTTAGAATTTTGTCTTTAACAACTTTTTTGAGTTAAACAATATTTTATTTAGACAAAAGCAAGGCACAGCGATGGGGGCTCCTTTTGCCCTCATGTATGCCAATTTAAGTATGGGTCTTTTTGAACATGAACATCTCTATAGAAATTCATTTTTTCATCAATATATGTTGAGGTATTATAGATATATTGACAATCTCATCTTTATAGTTAAAGATGGATAGAATTTAGTTTCTGAATTTGTTTCTTGTTTAAATCAAAATAGGTTTGGTTTGAAATTTGATGGGCTTAAAATAGGCATTAGTGTATCTTTTTTTGGATGTAGAGATTAGTATAGAAAATTTTGGACTACGTTCTTCTGTACAAAGGAAATTTGAATCAGGAACACAATATGTACATGGTGAAAGTTGTCACCTTGTACACACTTTACATGCATTACCGTATGGTGAGATGCTTCATGTCTCTATATTATGCAATAATTTAGTTGCTTTTAAATATGATCTTAAAGTTATGGTGGAAATGTTTAAAAAGAGGGGTTATGCTCATGAGTTATTGAAAAATTGTTGGGAAAGATTTCTCACTAAAATTAATATATGTAAGAAAAATATAAGCTATAAAAGGGCAGTATATAATATTGAAAGAGTACCAAAGGATAACATTTATTTTGTGACTACATTTAGTGTATTTAGTTCTAAGATTATTGAATTTTTTAAATATTATTGGGTCTATTTTACTTCACAGAAAGATGTATGCACTTGGTTAGATAACTCTCTTGGGATATCTTACAGAAAGGGTAAAAATATTAAAAATTTCTTAATTAGAAGTAAATTTTACATGCCAGTAATGAATGTGGATTGTCCCAAAGTTATGACAGGCACCCACGTTTGTGGTAAATGTAAAGCATGTAAATATGTAGTAAATAGCTTTTTTAGAATTAATGGTATAATTTTCAACAGCAGAGATCAGTTTTCATGTGACACTATAGGTGTGATTTATGCGTTAAAGTGTTTGTGTAATTTGTTTTATATTGGGCAGACAAAGAGACTATTTAAAGTAAGGCTTATGGAACATATAAGGGATGTTAAGAATAATACAGAAGAGAGTCCTATAGCTAGGCATTTTTATGAATATCATAATAGCTGTAGTGAAGTTTTAAAGGCTACTATTAGAGAAAATTAATGTTTTTTTTTTTTAAAATTGAGTTGACTAAACGTCAGCTTTTATGGAAGCTGTATATATTCTGAAATTTGATACAGTGTATCCTAATAGGTTAAATGAGGATTTCAAGTTGGAGGGTGCTTATTTAAATATGTAATCGATTTGTTTAATTGAATTATTGTTTTGCATTTTATATAAATTTTCAACTTGATTCAGTGTACTTTTTTACTCCTTGAAGGTTTTTCAGCCGAGACATCAGAGAATTCAGTGCTTCTATTAAATTTATTTTGGTTTTCTGGCCATTGTATTTTCTTTGTTGCTGTTTCATTCTTTTTGTTTTATTATCTGGATCCTATCTGGTCTGGGAGGACTACTTGGATGACTCTTTTTTCTAGTAGCTTTGAGATATCTAATGCCGCTTCTTCCCTTTGACTGGGTGGAACGTTGGGAAGGTTTCTTAGGGGGATGGGACAAAGATTGAAGGAGATATGATAACCTCTGGTTATTATCTTTTGTACCCAAGAGTCGGTGATAATGGTTAGCTAGGCAGAAGGGTACAAAGAGAAATGACCCACAACCGCTTCCAGAGGAAAGCAGTTGGGCCGCTCTTCAGGAGCGCTGGTAGGATTGACCAGAGAAGGAGTCTCTGGAATCCTGGTTTCACAGACCTCCTCTGCCCCAAAAGGGGCATTTTCCATATGAGTTATCCCCTCTGCCTCTAGGGGAGAAATTGGCTCGTGGGTCACAAAAAGAACCTTGAGACTTTTTGTGCCACATCTTCCTGCTCTTCTGGTTTTTGGAGAAAGCCCGCTAAGGGGAAGAGTAATGGATGCCCACAGCAGCAACGGTCTTACCATCCTGTTCACATCTAGCCAGTGTGTCTTTCACCTTGAGTCCAAATAACGAAGAGGCTTTAATGGGAGCATTCAGAGAGGAAGCCTTGAAGGGTTCCGCGAGGTCACACAGGCATATCCAGGTATGCTGTCTCATGACTATACATGCACCTGCTGCTCTAGCAGCTCCTTCTGATGCATGAGAAATCAGACACATGGAGGAGTTAGATACTGATTCAAGGGTGGCTAACTGTGAGGCCACTTTGTCACGGACCTCATCAGACAAAGCTCCGGCCAAAGTTTCAGAGAGCTCAGAAATTAAGTCTCTTTGAAGCCTGGTAAAATGTGCCATACAATTCAGGGACTTAACTGTAAAGGTCGGTGATGCAAAGGTATGCTTCCCTAATCTGTCCAGTGCCTGGGACTCCTTGTTGGGTGGATGGACAGTCTGGCTCTCTTCTGCCAGATCCTTTTTAGTTGCGGCCACCACCACCATGGCATCTAATGGAAGACCTTTGGACCAGTGGGGGGTCAGTATCTGGAGGGGACAAGATTTTATCTGGCCTCCGTGGAATGGCTTCAATGGTGTCACGAGCCTTCCATGCATGCTGCACAATGAGCCGGACAAGTTCATCGGCAGGTGGAGTAACCCAGGTGGTAGTGGGCCGGGCACGAAAGGCCTGCAGGAACATAGACTCTTCAGAGGTTGGGTTAGAGGGCTGCCAATCACCTCTCTGTTTAAGGATTTCAAGGATATCCCCAAAGGATACCTCAGAAGGTGATCGAGGGGACCCTTCCCCATCATCAAAATCTGTGTCTTCCATGAGGGACTATTCTGGGGAATCCACATGCTTCCTCTTACATGAACTCTTGTGATGAACTTCCTCAGAGGGAGATGCTGGGGAAGACAGTGCAAGAGTGGTCTCCTGTGGGAGTGTATCCTGAGGCCCTTGTGCCCGGTGTCTTATAGGGGTGGCTTGTGTGAGTTGTGGGCCAGAGGAGGATGGAAAACCTGGTGGCACAGAATTGCCTACAGTGGCAAGAGCCTTCTCCATAAGTTGAAAGGCTGGTCCACCTAAGGAGGGGTGGGAGCCTACAGTCACCCTCGATCAAGCAAGCCAGCCTGCTGACTAGGAGTCCCTGGATAGCCATGGGATGCAGGGGAAACTGTGCCACAGCTAGCATCCTTTGAAGTGACAGGAGTAAAGTGTCTCTCCTGCCAAAAAGGCAGCTGCGGTTCCTTAGTAAGGTCAACAAAAGGAGCCACAGCAGGGGAAGTCTGTGCTCTAGGAAGGGGCTTAAAGGCTGAAGATGATGGAGGAGAACAAGTGGGGATCTCTGAGGAAAAGTGCTCCCCTCCAAAGGAGGGATAGGTCTTGGGATGTGAGATTCCTCTAGCCGAAAGCAACTGGTCCACAATGCGTGCCACATCATGTTCAGAGAAGCTTTTAGTGGATCTCATGGACATAGCTGATAGGGAGTCAGGTCTATCTAGAGATGGAGTAAATTGAGAGCCCACAAAGGGGTCTTTAAAAGGAGAATAAGTTGTAACAGCAGGTAGGATAGGTGTCTGCACCGAAAGCAACGGTGCTATAATGGCTTGTACTATCAGTGTCTGCACTGAGAGAGTTGATGGTGCCAAGAACAGAGTCTGCACCAGCAAGGTCAGTGCCATAGCGGTAGCTGGCACCATAATCGGTGCTGAGAGAATCCGTGCCATCCAAGGAATACTCAGAACCAACTGGAGAGTCGGTGCTGAGAGCACTGTCTGTGCTGAAGAAGGTATAGGTGCCAGAAAATCCCTCAACATTGTAGCAGTCTGCATCGACTGTATGGTCTGTGCCAGTGAAAGGGTCTGAACTGAGGAGCAACTCAGTTCCAATGTTGTCTGAAGCAAACTCGGTGCCATAGTAGGAGTCTGTAGGTCTCGGCTCCAAAATCCTAGGAGCTAAAGAAGTCCATTCAGAAGACAATTTAATTTTCTTTGGTCTTGGTTCCTGGGGATCCCCAGCGGGGGGCAAAGGAAGAGACTTAGTCTTCTTTAGGTTGTCTTTCTTTCTATGGGAGCTAGGAGGGGATGAAGCCTCCAACCCAGAAATAGCCTCTGTAAAAGGAATTTTCATAATACTCTTTAGAATCAGTTTGTTTTTCCTCTCTAAAAGAGTCCGGGAAGAAAAATGTTTACTAATCTCACAAGGTGGGTCGACAGTTAAGTGAGGTTCACCCAAGCAGTGCACACATAAGGCATGTGCGTCTGAAGTAGGTAACTTGTGGCCACAACTAGTACATATCTTAAAGCCCGGACATCCTTTCTTTTCTGCCATGATAAGGAGACAAAAAATAGATAGAAGGGAAAGAAAAAGAGAAAGTGGAGTAACAGCTATGGTTCAAAGAATACCCAAAGGTACGAGGGGAAAGATTACCAATGATGGTAAAACAGATACCAAAAAGGTAAGAAAGAGGGTAAACACGTAAACAATAGTGTCGCCAGATGTGATAGGGTAAGAGACAACTATACAAATATATTTCCTTGAAGAAAAGTAAATTTACAAGGTAATAAAACAAGAAAATTTACTTAGCTCAAGAGCAATAGCTTGATACGACTGAATGGCAATGTGGAAAATGAAATCTGAGGTAACAGGGAGAGGGGAATTCTGGGTAAGAGTTTAGCTCGAGAGTTTGGGGCTGGCACGAGCTTGGAAGATGGCTGGCTCAGTTACGAGGTCGGAACTGACTACCCAGACATAAGGAATGAACGAGGATTAACAATATCAGATCCAGTGTTTATACCCCTGCTGTGTTTCAGTCTGTATGCTGTTTTACTATTTATTGTTTTTCCATGTCGGCGCACAGTCCATTCATTTTAGTTGCTGGTGTTCTCGTTTTCTGGATCATATATATTACTTTACACCAACCTTGGAGCATGGCAGAAGGGGTTATATGTAATGAACGTATTGAATTGGATTATAATATGTTCCACAGCTCAGCTAGAGCTTCTTGTACCACCCGTTAATGAATCTCAGAAAGGTAGAGAAATGCAGCGACTAACAGGACATTCGAAAGGGTATGAGTCCAGCAGTTATAAAAAGATAGACAAGACTTTGTTTGTCAAAATAATCCATTGCTGAATTATTTACCTGCACACGGTGTGACTGTATCTGAAGCTGCATCTGCTGTAGATTTATATGCTTTGAACAAGGAAATGAACAGTTTAGAAGATGAACTCTTCAAATTAAAGAGGTACCAAATGCAATGGCTACATTTTGAAGCTTGTATTCATTACCGGATAGTGCCCTGAGGCTTGAGAGTGCTGAACATGCTAAGTCAAGGGGAGCAGTTTCCAAATTTGCTTAAATCATGGGAACAACTGAACAATGAAACGGGCTTTTCATATATGAGGCTACTAAACCAGTTCTTCAAGAAACAGGAACATAGATTAGTGAATAGTGTCAAGAATCAACAGAGTAAGTTATATGATTTGTATCCAGAACCAATGGTAGACACTCGGATTATGAGTTTAATTGACACTTTAGCCATCTTTGAAAGAAAGCTTATTCAGAGTAAGCTTAAAAAGACTGAGAGAGATATTCAAGATTTTCATCTGGGCAGAGTGTTTAGTTGGCCCAGACAACGTGACAATAGATCTCAAGCTGATGTTAAAGGAGATGTGGTGGGACTGCAGTGAGGCAATATAGTAGGTGTTAACACTTTGGGTGAACATAGTGACATGCCCCATCTAATGAATAGCCTGAAGATATTAATGCACAGGGGGATACAACCCCTTGAGAAGCCAACCAGAAGTGAGCAATTATTAACCATCAGGGAACCCCCAGTAACATCAATGGTAGTGTGATGCATAATGAGGGTCAAGTGGACCAGTCGTACAACCAAAAGATGCATCATATATGGCCTCAAGAAATGAGCCTTTTATGAATTTGCCACTCCTGATACTCCAGAAAAACATCTACAGTTGCAGTCGGTCGAAGAGCAGGGGACAACAGAAGCGGAATTACATCCCAGAAGGAGAAGGGTATCACACCATCAAAAAGCTGTGGAGAACTGTGGACCATCTCTAATATGGAACATTTCAAACAGGACTTTCTCTATATGAGACATCAGTTCTTGACAAGGGCTTGCTTGATGTTTATTCCTTCACAGGCCACAGATTTGGCTGAAACCATATCGGATATGAAGTTGTTCGTGTGAAATGTCATGCTGAAGTTGGTATATCCACCATCCAACACAGATACTGAAAATTGTTGTGTATATATAAGAAACCTAGTAGTGTCATTCCAGTAACTCATCCTTTAGTAGAGGTATTTATTAAATTGTGTATTAATGATTTACATGAGTTTTTTAATCATACTAAATATAAAAAGTGTTTTTTTAACTTAAATAAGTATGAATGACAAGCACTGAGAGATCTGCAAAATGATAATAGTATCACAGTAAAACTAGCTAATAAAGGAGGAATGACAGTTATTATGGACACTGATTATTATATCAGAGCAATGGAAGAGATGTTGAATGATGATTCTACCTATCAATGTATCAGCATTGCAGATACTGATAAAACGAAGAACTGTATTGATCAGGTTTTATTGAAACTTTTGAATAGTAGGGTGATCCCAATAGAGTTGTATAATTATTGTATGGTTGAACATCCTAAAATACCATGTATTCAAGGAATCCCTAAGATTCATAAACATTCACATCTTCCTCCATTGAGACCGATTGTGTCAGGAGCTGGATGGCTTACGGAACCGTTCTCTCTATATACTGAGAAACATTTACTTCCAGTTTTAAATTTCAACAAATATATTTTATGTGATACAAAACATTTTTGCAGGATCTTTATCAGTTTTTTTCAGAGCATGATAATATTATTGATTTTTATTTTGTGACTATGGACATTCACTCCTTATTTACTGTGATTCCTAATGAGGCAGGTGTTTCATCCTAGAAAGAATATTTGTTGAATTAGGGTGGATTGGATAGAACAGATATTAATGTTTTAACTAGGTTTAGGGATATTGTCTTGAAATACAATATTTTTGTATTTAGACATACTTATTATTTACAGCTAGATGGCGTAGCTATGGGCACGGCATGTGCCAACAGCTACGCCGATACATTTATGGCTGATTGGGAATATAGGCACATTTTAAGCAACCTGGGTTATGGCCAATATGTTTCTTTCTACTGATGTTTTGTCGATGACATGTTTTTTATTTGGATCGGAGATGAACATATGTTGATGGAGTTCTATGAACATATCCAGAGTGTCACCACATATTTTAAATTCAATATGATGAAAAGTAAGGATGAGATTAATTTCTTGGAGGTTTCTATCAGTAAAGATGGAGCAGGTAAAGTTACTACAGAGATATATAGAAAACCTTGTTATAGGAATAACATATTATCTAGGAATAGTATGCATCTCCCTCACATTTTTTTCAAACATCATAAAAGGACATACCATTAGGGCCTCTAGATTAAATGTTACAGAAAAAGGTTTTCTTGATGAGATAAAATGTTTACAGACTAATTTCATTAATAGGGGGTATAATGGTAGATGAGTTAAACAGACGTGATGATGTTGGTGAGTTAAGAAACACTATCGCTAAACCTTACTTCTCAGAGATGTATGAATATAATAGAAATGAGAGAACAGAAGGACCTAAGTATTCCTTATTTTATAGTAATGATGTTAGATATATTAAAAACATCATTAATAAACACTGGAGTTTATTGACTACTGATTAGAAGTCAAGGAATTTGGTAGGTGACAGGCCAAATTTTAGATACAAAAACAAGAAATCTGTCAAAAGGCTGTTATGTGGCTACAAGTGTGATAAAGTGAGAGATTATTAGGGAACTGATGAAAGTATATACACTTTCCCTTGCGGGTCTTGCAATTATTGTGAGTATATTGATACTAGTGGTCAGTTTCTTAATCCACTTACAGGTAAAACACATGTTTTTCATATCTCTGCTAATTGTAACAGTATGGATATTATTTTTCTGGTGCACTGCATTATTTGCAAATCATTGTATGTAGGAAAAACTAATCGACAGTTTAGGGACTGTATAAGGTAGTACCTATATAATATTATTTTATTTATTTATTTTATTTTATTTATCATTTGTTGACCAGGAAAGTCCAACTAGGTTCCACAGAGCCTGTTTTCAGCGGAGGCCCAGGGAGAAATGCTCCAGATCCAATTAGGATTTCTAATATGAATAATGCATTAGTGAAGCATGTTGTCAATGATAACAATGAACATAGGTTTACATTTTTGGCTGCAGATAGAGTAGTACAGAGCCAGGGGTTAGGGGAGTTGAGAAATGATACCGAAGTTAGTGAAACAAAATGGATTATTAAATTACGTGGTGACAACAAATTAGGGTTGAATGGACATATATCATTGAAACTGGTGCTTAAGGCTAGATCTTTATTTAAGTAAACATAGTCACCAGATATCTAAAGAGTTGTTATTTATAGTATTTTTTAGCTGCTGTTTGTTTTAGTTGTTGTATTTCATTTTTATATATCTGGAGAGATTGATAATATTTCTGATATTTCTGTAGCTTTATATGCAGAGTGTTTGCATGTACAATGTTTTTGTATTTATTATTTATTGCTGATTAAGTACAGCGTGCTATTGCTTTAAGAAGTATATTGCGATTTGAATACTTTGTAACCATTGTTAGGGTCATGTGCTCAAGTTTTTGTCTGTTGATTGGTTATTGAGCTTTTAAAACATTTGATTGTTTTTAGTTGATTTTAAGGTCTGAAGAAATGAGACTAATACTTGCAAAAGTGCTTACCTAGTTTGCATTTAATAAACCAGTGTTTATACCCCTCCCGTGTTTTGGACTGTATGCTGTTTTGGACTATTTATTGTTTTTTCGTGTCAGCGCACAGTCTGTTAATCTTAGTTGCTGGTGTTCTCATTTTTTGGATCACTTTAAAATCATGGTTTAGTATTGAAATGGGCCTGTATGAATCTGGATCCTAGGGATCTTTACTCTCTTTAGATATTACCGTTACCACTGCGTTCTTCCAGGATGTTGGCACTTCTCCTTGTCTTAAAATATTGTTAAACAAAACCTTCCAGATCTTTATCAGTTTTTTCCCTCCTAATTTCCAAACTTCCACAGGAATACCTTTTATTCCTGGGGACTTTCCTGTAGATCGGTTATTCATAGCCATTTTTATCTCACTTCTTCCTATTCTAACTGTCAGCAATTGAGCCTCACCTACCTCTAACCTTGGCATATTTCATTAGTCCATAAATATTTATATTTGTACCTTTTCTTGATTTCCATATTTCTCTACTTTATACAAACTTTCATAAAATTTCTGAAATATTTCTAATTCTTCTACAGGATCTCTTATTTTCCTTGTTATAGGCTCTCTAAGCTTGGTGACACCCCCTTCCATTTTCTCTTGCCTAAGTAGTTGTGCTAAATGTTTTTTTGCTCTAGAATTATTATCAAAAAAGAGTTGCATAACAGCAAACTTTCTAAACTCGTGCATATTATTGAGGTAATCCCTTATTTTCTGTTTAGCATTCTGCAGTTGTTCCTTATCTTGTTATTAGAGATTCCCCCTATTTTGCAAAACTTTAACATTTGTCATTCCGTCTAAATAATTCTTGTTACTTCTTAACCATATCTCCCTTTCCTTTATTGCCACCCTAGTTTTAAACTC
The DNA here is from genome assembly GCF_019279795.1 of Protopterus annectens. Taxonomy (NCBI): domain Eukaryota; kingdom Metazoa; phylum Chordata; order Ceratodontiformes; family Protopteridae; genus Protopterus; species Protopterus annectens. Next base: position 1,691,244,955 of record NC_056739.1, read on the forward strand.
CACTTTAATTTTATCCTACTCCCTAGCTATATTTTCAGAAGAAAATTCTATCTTCTCTAGTAGCTCCTGAATTAATTCCAAAATTCATTCCTTAAATTTCTCTCTTTTCTCCCGATAGATGGGAAAGTGCCAGTGTCTCATTTTTATTTCATTACCTTGCATTTTTTATTTTAGTTATAATTGGTGCATGATCTGAAATAGTTATTGGGTGTGTTTCAAGACCTTCAATTAAATGCACATGTTCCTGTGAGATATAAAATCTATCTAACCTAGCCCAGTTTTTGTATCTCAGTGAATAATATGTAAATTCACTTTGAAATCCTAGTACTGAATTCACATCTTCCATGCTAAACATTTTCATAAATTTCTTCAAAAGTCTACCCTCCTTTGCTATATTTTCTCTTCTGGCGCCCCTAGACACATCTTCACTGTTGCAAACCAAATTCCAGTCTCCACCTATAAGTAAAATTCCTTGCTGAAAGCTGATTATTTCTCCCAGAATTTTCTTAAGCTCCATTATAGCAGTTTTATGTTGGTGTGAATGACATTAGACATACCTGTCTGGACTATATGAAGAGAGATATGACTGAGCTCTCAGACTAAGTGTCTCAGACTTGTATGTCCCTAGCCTTAAGCAGCATTTTACCATCACCTAGGATGATGTCTCAATACAAACAGAAAATGATTGACTTCAATAATTGGGTTAGTTTCTGGTGTCATTCCTAGGGGATACAGTATCTATCAGCCTGAGATGACATGACATGATTGACAGACCTCAATGCTTTGCTAGAGAAGGTCTTTATCTGTCACCCCTGGCATTTCGGCTACTGGCCAAGGCTTTTGCCAACCACATAGTGCCTTTTTTAGGCAGTATCTCAAGGACAAGATTCTCAACTAAGAACTCCATTTAAGAACAACCTCATGGTTTTGCTGTTAAATGCTAGGAATCTTAACATGAAAGTGCATTCACTGGAAGCAGTCCTCACCTTGGAAGACATAGACATTTGTGCAGTCATGGAAACCTGGTTCAAGGCTGTGGAGAGCACCCCAACCATATCGGGCTACACCTCTTTCTAAACGTTCAGACCATGAACTGAAGGCATGAAAACTAAAGGAGGCAGTGTATCAATATTCATTAAAGATAAATACACCTCCAGATTGGTTAGACAGCATGATTCCCTAGAGATCCTTCTCATGTAATTAACTGTTGGTAGGACACCTATTGAAGTCATTGCCAGTTACAGGACTCCTTCCATGAATCAGGACACCCACTCTGCCTACTTGGATCTACTTGAGTCTATCAAGATACATCCAAACACCATGGTTTTGGGTGACTTTACCCATCCATTGACTGGGGAAATTACTCATGTGGAAACTCACTTGCCCAAATGTTCCTCAAGTTCATTAACTCCAATGCACTGGACCAGCTAGTTGACACCCCCACAAGGTGTGCCAACATCCTGGATCTGGTGCTTACCAATATGGGGGACCACTGTAGCACCCCCATTGTGAGGTCTTCCCTGGTGAGATCTGACCACATATCAGTCTCATTTGAAATTACCATCAGACCTGTCCCCCTTGTAGCACAAACTAAACTAAAAAACTTCTCTAAAACAGATTATAACCTCTTACAGGATGGTATAAATATCTTCACTGCACCTCCTCCCTCAGATGGAACTGGGAACTATGCCAAGATCTGCACAAATGCTTTATACAAACACCTGAACAACACGGCCATACCTGATAAGACCAAAACAAGCTCCTTGAGGAAGAGCAAATCTGTCTGGTGGACAACTGCCATTAACAGATTTTTCAATAAGAGGAAGAAATTACTGTCTAAGAGTAAGAGGGAGTGAGCCCCAAAATGGAAACACTCCCTCATCAGCTTAAACAAGCAACTATGACTCCTTGTGAAGTCATCCAAAGTAAACTATGAATCCAAATTAGCTTCCTCAACTAAGAACAATCATAAGACATTGTTTATTTACATCCGTAACCTAAAAGGAAAGGCTCAGATTTGTACTGAACTGGTAGTTAATGATACCACATATACTGAGCCTGTGGAATTTGCTAACCTGTTAACCAACCATGCCCCCTTCCCCGTCACACTTATGCCAAGACATCCCTACCACCTGTCCTCTACTCTGTATCTCTAAAGAGCAGGTCATGAATGCCCTTTCTAAGGTCAAAAACACAGCATCCATGGGACGTGATAACATCCCAGGCTATGTCCTACATGGGCTCAAACAAGAATTAGCAATGCCATTGGGTGCTCTTTTCAATCATAGTCTAAGCACTGGCTCCAGCCCAGCTGAATGAAAAAAGGCCACCGTTATCCCCTTGCACAAAGGTGGTGCTTCCACTGACCCTGGAAACTGTAGACCTGTCAGCCTTATCTGCTAGGCCAAGGAGAGAATCATCATGGAGCTTATCATCAAAGACACTGGTAAACTCCATATACTTGACCCTCCTCAGTTTGGATTTGTTAAAGGGAGATCATGCCAGTTAAACCTGGTGGACTTCTTCAGGATAGTCATCAAGGCCCTTGATGAGGGGAGATCTGTGCACACAGCCTACTTAGATTTAGCCAAGGATTTTGACATTATCCCCCACTAAGGCATACTTGACAAACTCACCCAGCTAACTATCAACCTGTATATCATTAAATGGGTCACTAACTGGCTCACTGATAGAGCCCATATAGTCAAATTAGGGGAATCCACCTCCACCAGCAGACCTGTGGCCAGTAACCAGTAGTGTTCCACAGGGATCAGTCCTGGGACCTCTGCTGTTTGGAATCTATTTCTCCAAAGTGCAAGCTAAAACTAAATGTCTGTGGCTGACAAAGTTTGTTGATGACTGCAAACCAGGGAGCAGTCGTGCAACCTCCGAATGATGTCGACATCCTACAAGAGAGTCTTACACAAACAAATGACTGGTGCCAAAATCATGGCCTTAAACTCAATGCAAAAAATGCATTATCAACCTTTTCAGTAAGAGTGATGTTCCTGCTAACTACCACATAAATAACAACACCCGTAAATAACAACACTCTAAGTACACAGTCAGTGGTGAGAGATCTGGGCACACAGGTTGACAGCAACCTTACTTTTGATCACAATGTCAGTCACCACAGTGGTAAGAAGGGCATTCTATACTGTTCATCTCATAAGTAAGGACACTGCCAACAGAAAGAAGAAGGTGTAACCTCCCTGTACTCTTCGCTTATCAGGCCAATAACTGAGTGCAATGTCCCTTTGGTATGTACCTTTCCAAGCACTTGCAGCAATTGGAGAGACCACAAAGGTTCCTCACAAGGAAAATTCAAGGTCTTCAGCATCTGTCCTATGAGAACCATCTGAAATCACTGTCATTATATTCTGTTTCATACAGATTGCTCTGTGGCTATCTCTGCCTTGCATATAAGACAATCTTTGACCCTACTTTATTGGAAATGCTGCATATCCATAAGTCAGATGGTACATGGGTTACTTGCTCTAATGGCCTTAACCTGGTGTGTGACATTAACAGAACCTGCTGGAAAGACAGATTTGTCTCCCAGAGATTACCATACCTTTGGAAGAGACTCCCACTTCATGTCATGCAGAGCAGCTCATTGGCCTCTTCAAACACAATCTGGACAATTGGATGGGGAATCATAAGTTCACCCCAGGGGTTCTACCTATGTCTCTCTTGGACAGGGGTAATAGGTGTTGATCATGGAAATAAGAGTAAAACTTGACTAGGCTTGTAAGGGTCCTAGGGTCATTAGCCTAGTAACTGTCTATGATCATATGATCCTATGTGCATGCCAGTGTAATCCTCCTCCCTAGCCAGTAGCCTCTTAGTACTATGTATCTTCCATTATTATCTTTTTTCCCCTCTTCTATCACTATTGGAGCTATTCTTGCAATTAATATAAGTACTCCTCTTTTCCTTTACTCCAGATATTCCACTAAATAACCACCCTGAAAATCTTTCTTTATCAAATTTACATGTTCAATTATTTCCAGGTGTGGATACAGGCTGTGGTGCTGCAGCAGTTAGCATTGTTGTCTCCCAGCAAGAGGTTATCCAGTTTGATTCTCAGCTGGAAAGCTTTCTGTGTGGAGTCTGCATGTCCTCCCCATGGTTGAGTGATGTTTAAGGACATGCAGGTAGGTGCATCCATGAATGGGTGTGCCTACTTTCAAGGTTGGGCATTGGGCTGGCACCTCAGCACCGTAAAAATCCACTGCCAATCATTAGCGGACCAGAGCTCCACTGTTCCCCTTTGGGAAAAACCATGTACATGTGAATTACCATATAGGTGGCAGTACACTAAACACCGAAAGTATGATAAGAGACTTAGGGACACAGGTGGACAGTGGTCTCACCTTCGATAACCACATCACCACAACAGTCAGGAAATCCTTCTATGTGGCACACCTCATCACTAAGGGCTTTTCATCCAGAAAAAAGGAGGTCATTGTCCCACTGTATTCATCCCACATTAGACCCATTATAGAATAAACGCCCCATTTGATATGTACCTCTCAAGACATCTTCAACAACTGGAAAGGCCGCAGAAATGTCTCACTAAAAGAATCACAGGCCTAAAGCAGATGCCTTATGCTGACCACCTTAAAAAACTCCAGCTATACTCTGTCGCATATCGTCTACTCAGAGGTGATCTCTGCTTAACATACAAGGCCATGTCAAACCCAGAGCTGTTGGACATGCTACACTTAAAGAAATCCCAACCCATCAGAGCCACACGCTCCAGGGATCTAAACCTTGTCATCACAATAAATAAAACATGCTGGAGGGATAGGTTCCTGACCCAGAGACTCCCCAGACTCTGGAATAGATTGCCCATACATGTCAAGCAGAGTGCCTCTTTGGCCCTCTTCAAAAGGAACCTTGACGATTGGATGGGAGAAAGGAAATTCACCCCGGGGATCACATCAGTCGCCCTGCTAGACAGGTGTCCAGGGAAGTGTGAGAAGAAATAGCCAGGGAATTGTTATAGCTAGGCTTGTATAGGCCTTAGGGCTGATAGCCTTGTACCAACCTATGAACCTTTGAACTGTGGCGGCCCCTAACCGGGAAAAGCTAAAAGACATTAGTAATTATTTCCAGGTGTGTCTTCTGTAGCACAACTATTTGTACTCTACAGTTTTTAATATAGTTCACTACTCTTTCTTTTTTATATTTATATGTAAGACCATTCAGACTGAAAGACATTACAGAAAGCATAATTTTCTTATATAGTTATTATTAATACCTTTTATGTATAACTGCTTTTTTGTTAAATTTCAAGTTCCAACTTTTATTTTACATGCGTATACTGTTCAGCAGATTGGTCCTTTATACAGTTGTTTCTTGTCATATCTATTTGTGCCTATGCCACATCTTACATAACTTTTTCTTTTTTTGAAAGCCCTTAAACCGAACAAACACCCCCAATCCCCCTAAAAGCTATTAACTTAAAAATAACACACAAAACTATGCACATCTTCAAATACTGACATTGTTGCTTCCTAATAAGAACAAACATTCTAAGTTGATAGCCACACAGACAGGCTAAAGTTAACCAAAAAGAAAGGTTAATCATATTAAGGTGCATGGTACAGCCTGTGCTGTTAGTAAGTGCTATTTGATTTTGTCTATCTTTATAGCTCTCCTAGCTGAGAAAACACTTGCATGTTTTCAGAAAATACTTTCTCCAAGCCATTCTCTTTATCAAATTGTCTTCTAGTAACATGCAAACCAGACACAAAACTGCTAAGGGTACCTTGTTTACCAGAAAAAAAGCCTTATAATATTCAATATTCTTTTTCTTTTACATGCTTTGTAATAAACCTGTTACTGGATAACACCTAGGATCTTAACCCTGTCATTACCCGATGCAAACATGGGGAAAAGCATACTGATTTTTCTTTTGTCATGCTTTTTTAACCAGACCCGTCCTCTCTTCCCCTTCCCTTCCTCTTTTTTTCATTGCAGTGCCTATATTTGTTAAAACTGAACAAAGAAAAAGAGAGAAGGGAGAAAAAGAAAAAAACAAAAACAAAAGCACCTGTTTATATTAGTAACTCCACTGCATTTAAAAAATGAGAAAGCTTTACTTCAAGTCTAATTGGTTTTGTATTGTCTTGAAAGATCTCACAGCTGGGAAAACCCCTGATTGTTTCCAGAGAACATTATGTCCTAGTCAATTTCTCTGTTCCTTTTTTCCTTCTCCCTCAGCCAATCCCCTTCCACTAGACTGTCTCCAGTTTCTCTTTATTATATTGTCTCCATGGAGACATGAAGACCAGCTGCAGAATTCCTATTTAGTATACATACATTTGCTAGAAAAAAGCCTCATAATATACAATATTATTTTTCATTTACTTGCTGTCTTTTAAAGCTAAGCAATCTAAGGTCCTTAAGCCAGTCATTTCCCAATGCAAGAATGAAAAACAGCCCATTCATTTTAACTTTGTCATGCCTTTTAAACCAGGCTCCTGTTTTTCATTGCATTGACTATATTTCTCAAAACTGTACAAGAAGAAAGAGAGAAGAGGGGAAAAAAAGAAAAACAACACATCTTTATAATCCCCATTACACTTAAACATAGCATACAAAGAAAACTATGCAACACAAATACAGCACTATTACGAAAATAAAGTGTTTTATTTACTTACAGCTAGCTTTCTCCTCTCTCTTTCCCTCTCCAAAGCATGTTCTGCACATTAATGACATGAATTAAGGCTATACTTTAGAGTCCCACACAAATCCTAGTAATTTTGAAAAAGTCCAATATTTCCAGAATTTCTTGTTCTGTCATATTTCACAAATATAATTATTGCATTGTAATCCCACATTAAGTTACTGTTTTTTTTCCATTGCCCAAATCCTGTCTTTGTTTCATTGCCAATACACTCTCATTTCTTCTAGTCACCTCTCATGCTCCCTTCCTTCACTCCAACATTTTCCTTTGAAATACTGGAAAAGGTTTTACAGGTACAGTCTCTCTGTGGTCTTTATTTACCAGTCTCTCTGTGATCTTTATTACCAGAAAAATAAGAAGCAGAATCGTATTCTGTTTTATAGCCCGCTTTTTGTTGGACAAACTTTTGTATTTCCTCCTTACCATGCACTTCATCAAAAAATCATTTTGTCCCTCCAGGGAAGAATACCTTAAAGACAGCTAGATACAGCAGTTTGACTCTCACCCCTGCGTCTCAACATGCCCTGAATAGTGGAATGAATTTACTCGTCTTCTGCCTGGTGTATGCGTAACCATTCTCCACAAACACTTTGCTGTCTCCCACTTTTAGTATTTTGCCCTTCTGCCACAGTTTTGTCAAAATCAACTCCTTCTTGCTAATAAGATTCCATCTTTACTATTAAAGGTCTAGGTTGCTTTCTTATAGCTAGGTTTGGAGCACACACACAATGTGCTTTTTGAACTAACAACTCCTGCTGTGGAATACCAGTCCAGTAGCTTATTTGTGCTTTCATAAAATGAATGCAGTCTGTTCCTTCCAGTTTCTCTGGTATAGCTGAAAATTTCATGTTTTTCCTACGGGCCCTGCCCTTTAATTCTATTATTTTTTTAAACATCTCTTACTGAGCAGTTTCACATTCAGCCACCCTTTTCTTCATTTCAACCTCTGATTTTTGCACCTTTATCATCTCATCTGAATATCTGTTCAAGGCTTCTTCCATTTTTTCCAGCCTTTTGTTGTTTGTGTTGATATACTCCATCAGTATTTTGTTTATTTTAACCAGGTCTGTATGCAGTTGTCTTATATCTTCCTGTAGGTTATTGGAAGTCATGTCTGAAGGTTGCATTGCTTTTTGCCAAACAGCTGCAGAACTTTACCCAGTCAGTGTTTCTTCCTTTTTTGTAGCTGATTTATTTTCTGGGTCTTCTATATTTCTTATTCCTGGCATCCATGCAGTGCAATATCTAGCCAGATACTGAAAATTTCCCATAAACGTAACTCTACTGGCCTTCTCTGTTGAGTTTCTGTTTTCACAGTGGGAGAGCTAGAAACAAGCTATTACTCAATATGCAGACATCTTGGAAGTTCCTCAGCACTGGTAGAGTTTTTAGTAGAATCTAGAACAGAAGCTGCCATTAAAAATGAATAATTAGTAGAGCATATAAAGTATTGCATAATAACTATAAGAATCAATCAGAGGAGGCTAGAAAGGATTGGGAAGATAGATTGGATAAGCAGTTCACAAAGAAACAATGGGAGGATATAATCATGTCTCCCAAATATGCAACACAATCTATGGGATTTAGGATTTTTGCATGGAAATGTTTACCTAAATGTTTTTATACTCCAAGCAGGATCAATACATGCAGATGAAGAATGAGGTTTAAAAGAAGGCAGGATTTGAATGAGCTATGTAATAGCTAACTGACAATGACTGGATAAATTAAAAGCGAAGTATAATGTTTGCAGCTACAGTTGTTTCGGCACGGTTTGTAATGTATAATGCTTGCAAATGAGATTGTGTCTCTATGGTTTATTTTCATTAATATAAATGTAAGCTTGCCTATGTCATACATGATAATTTAATAAAGATGTTTCTTGTTTAAAAAACTCTTAAGATTTATTGCATGCACTTACCAACAGCTCATTTCCATGTAAAAGTAGTGAGCAATGATTTTTTGTAAACTTCACTCAGAACAGAATGTACAGCTGCCTTTAGCTGCAGACATGATGACTCCCACTGAGCATTTGCTCCTTCCACATTTACAATTCCCCTGACTACACATTACACAGAACTGCTTTAATACACATGCACACACACATATATATCTATATATAAAAAATGCAGTTTATATCATGAAAAGGTTTATACAAATGGTAATAGAAACAAAAATTAGTTTACTTACAGTTACCATTTCCACTTTAAGTGTCTTTTTCTACATTAATGTGTGTCTATAACTAATGAAATAAAGCAGAGTATATGCTTTACAGTCCACCCACAAGTTTAACAAAGTCTAGAAAAGTCAGCCACTTTTTCTTGCAAAGCATATGTAAAACATGTGATTGATATTTTGTAGTTTCCTAGTTATTCACTAATTTTAGTGTTGCTGGTCTTCTTCCTGTTCATTTCATCTCTCAACATCAGATTCAGGTTCAAGTCCAAGGTACTTCTGATTCTTCTAGTCAACTCATGTGCTTATATCTGTCTCTTAAACATTTTCTTTGGAAAGCTGGAAAAGGTTTTGCAGGCAACGTCTATCTATAAACTTTAGTGTTTGAAGCAATTCTGCTTTCTGGCTTACATTTAGTTGGATAAACATTTTTATTTCCCCCTTGACCTGTTCTGCTTCAAAAGCTGTCTTTGATCATCTCTGGAAAAATACTCTGAAGACAGCTGGATGCAGCAGCTTGACTTTCACACTTGCCTCTTGATATTCCATGACTACTGGAATAAAGTTGCTTCTCTTCTGCTTGATATACAGTGAATAATCATTTTCTATAAACACTCTGCTATCTCCAGTTTTTAATACTTTGCCCTTCTGTCACAGTTTTGTCAAGATCAACATTTTCTGATGGTATGACTGCGTCTCGACTAATACAGGTCTTGGTTGTTTTTTCATGGAAGGGTTTGGAGCATACACTCAATGTGCTCTTTCAAAATATTGCTGTAGGGAGCCAGTCCAGTTGCTTATTTGTGCTATCATAAAATTAATACAATCTGTTCCTTCCAGTTTCTCCAGTACAATAGAAAATTGTAGGTTTCTCTGTGTGCTCTGTCTTCTAACTTCATTACTAATGTAAGCACAATGAAATGTCTTGTTGATATAATTCATATTTAATACTTTTTGAATTGTTTCATTTGAATACTTGTCTGAATTGCCAATTTGTGTATATGCCATTGTATATTCCAACAAATACTTGTCTGAATTGTGGATTTGTATAATTGCCATTGTATTACTTGGAGCTTTTCTCCCCAAGATTCCAATGAAAATGGGCACATGCCCAGCTGGACTTTCTTGGTAAACAAATGTAAAATAAAATAAAATAAATAATAAAATAAATAACTCTACTGTTTTTTTTTAAACAAGTTTATTGTTTTTAACATACAAAATAAATATCATAACAATTTTATACAAGCAATTAAAATAGAAATAGTTATAACATTCAATAAAATAACCAAAGTATTTACAAAGACATCCACTACAAATCAAATCAATTGATTAAACTATAATGTCATGCTATTGAAACTAAGATTTTTTTAACAGGTTTTGTAAAGTATCCCATATAATATAATAAGATGTTTTTCTAGTAGTTCTTGATTTTATTGTCATCAATTCCATATGACACACTTCAGTCATAACATTTTTAAATTCATTAAATGAAGGAGGGGTATCTGAAATCCAATTTCTGGTTATTATTTTTCTAGCCACTGCTAGAATAGACCATAATAAGGGAAGTTTAACTTTTAACACTTTTAGGAACAGGTGTGTTAAATAATATAAGTGATTTAGAAACAATGAAATTATCTGTGAAAAGGGCCTGCAAAAATCATTGATTAACTTCCAATATTCCTTCAATTTTATACAGTCATAAAACATATGTGCCCAATCAGCATTTATTTCTACATTACATCTTTTACATAAGTTGTCTTTATTATTTATTTTATTCATCATTAAAGGTGTATAGAAGGATCTATGTAAAAATTTCCAAGTAAAAGTCTCCAATTAATGGAAGAAGTAGTTTTATAAGCAGATTCCAATATATATTGTTTATCTTGTTGTTTTGGTGATTCACCATTAATGGAAATGAAATAATTCCAATAGGTATCTGAACTGTAATGAGTTTCTTCTCTGATAATTTTATGTATGTATGAGAGCTTACCTTTATCAGAAACTCTATGTTGTAAATTTAATATCAAGTAATCAATCAGTATTGGAACAGATTCTTTAACTGTTAAAGACATTAAATCAATTTTATTAATAAGATGTTGTCTAAAAGTCTGAATTTCTAACCAACATGTTTCTCTCAAATCAAATTCTTGCTTTAAGAAGTCTAAATTTTTACTTTATTATCAGACAGCAACTGATACCAATACTTTAGATCATTCTCTGTGACTAAAAGAGTTCTTTCAGAGGTGGTTGACAAAAGCATACCTTGTGTATACATTATAGGGAATAGAATAAAATTCCATTCCTTATACTTAGGATGCATGAATATAAAATTACGATAACTGATAATAATGTTTAATGGGTAACTAACTATATATTTTGGTGTAATGGATGAAGTACAAATTTCTTTTAGTAACCATAACATGGGGTTATTTACAATAATATTTTATGTATTAAAGAGATTTTCATGAAGTGAATGCTAATTAGTTATTAGTAATCTTTCCATCTTGCAACACATGACTGATCTATTAATAATGTAATAACTTTTATAATAGAAGAGATAGTATATAAATTAAAGTCTGGAAATGAAATGCCCCCTTGAGACCAGCTATTAGTATGTTTCTTTAATGCAATCCTAGGTCTATTAGGTGCCCATAAGAAATTTAACATTAATGAGTTCAATTTCTTAATAATTATTTTTGTAGGTGGGAGTATTATTGATTGTATTAAGTATAATATCTTAGGGAATACTATCATTTTAATAATTGTGTGTCTCTCTTCCATGGTAAAAAACATATTGTTCCAACTATTGAAAAGATTTTGTATATTAAGAAGACAGGTACTATAATTATTATGTATAATAGATTTGATATCTTTAGTTAATATTATACCTAAGTAAGTTATCTGACCTGAGTTGGGTATATATTTGTTAAAATCATTAATGAGGAAATTTTTTCATGTGTATATTGGTAATATTTTAGTTTTTTCTTCATTGAATATTAAACCAGAGATATTTTTAAAATCCATCATTTTATCAAATAAGGACTGCATAGAAGAGTTAGATCCTGCTGATGTAATTAGAACATCATCTGCAAAAAGTTGAATTTTAGATATTGTAGTTTCATCTATATCAAATCCTTCTATATCAGTACTGTTTCTGATCAAATTAGCCCAAGGCTCCATTATTAAAGTAAATAATAGTGGAGAGAGTGGACACCCTTGTTTTGTACCTTTTAAAATGGGTATTTTTTGTGAGACATATGTTCCTATCTTAATGTAAGCCAATGCTCCTTTATATAGATGTTCAATTAGATTTACAAATGCATCAGAGAAGTTTGTGCACTTCAGTAAGATAAACAAGTAGTCCCAACTTACTGAATCAAATGCTGAACTTATATATCGAGACTAATAAGTGTTAAATCTTTCTTTTTCCTATTTGCAAAATCAATTAACGTTAAAGTTCTCCTTATATTATCAAAAGTATTTCTATTTACAATAAAGCCTGTCTGGTCTATATCTATAATGCCTGGGATAATTGTCTTTAATCTATCAGCAAAAATACTCATAAACATTTTATAGTCAACATTAAGTAATGAAATAGGTCTATATGAAGTGCATCTGGTTGGGTCTTTATTGGGTTTTAAAATTGGTGAAATAAATGTGTATTGCCAAGATGGGGGAGTTGTTAACTCATTTTGGGCCAAAATAAAAACCTTATGTATTAATGAATAAGTACTTTTGGGAAGAATTTTATAGATCTCTGGTATAATACCATCATTACCTGGTGCTTTGTTTGATTTAAGCTTGTTTATTTGTGTAATAACCTCGGTATATGAAATATTTTTATCCAATAGTTTAGTCTGTTGTTTATTAAGTTTTTTGTTCATGTTTGTAGTTATAAATTTCTTTATTTTATCTTTAGGCTCCATGTTAATGTTATTATGATTAATTTTGTGAAAGTGGTTTCTAAATTCATCTAATATTTCTGGTAAACTAGAAACATTCTTCTTTTTCCTTGAAGAGAAAATTTCTTTGATATGATTTTGTTTATTCAACCTTTTTGTTTTATTTTTAAGTCTATGTAAGTATTTGGGACTTATTGAGTAAGACAAAAACTTATATTTCTCTAATGTTATTTTAATTTTATGAGTTAAAATTTCTTTGTATTTCTCATTTAATTTATTTATTTCTTCAATTACTTTTTTGTCCATAATATTTTCTTTATTATTATGTTTGTAAAAGTCTAATTTGCTTTGAATATCTAGTAATTCCTTGTCCCAAGATTTCCTTTTATTATTATACCATCTGATACTTTGTCCATATAAATATGATTTTAAAGCATCCCAAACATAAACAATGGAGACTTCAGGTGTATTGTTTAAGTCTAAAAAATGTTGCACTTCTGAAAGTATATAATCTTTATAGTTTTTTAGTTGAGTTAAGTATGCTGGTATCCTTTTGATCTGAACATTGTAAGTACTTTTTATCATAAACTCAAAGACAATTGAATTATGATCTGATATAGGACACAAAATGATTTTAGAATTAATTAAGTCTGTTACCATCTGATTAGAAATAAAGACTCTATCTATTTTTGAATAAGTTTTATATCTGTTAGAAAAAAAAAGTGTATGGTAATGATTTTGAATCTATCTGATTATTAATATCATTCAAATGATATAAATTAGCAAAATCCTTTAAATGTTTTGCATTAGATGACATTTTCCTTTTTCCTATAGTAGTAGTATCTTTTTCATGTAGGATACAATTAAAGTCACCTGCTAAAATAATATCTCCTATAGAAAATGATATGATCTTATTGAGATGGTGTTTCACTGTATTAATGCCAATTCCTGGTATCCAATATACATTGATTAATGTATATGTCTTTCCATTAATCTGTATTGTAACCATACAAAACATTCCTTTATCATCTTTATAAGACTTAATAGTTTTAGGTATGGGCATACTTTTATTCCATAAAATAGCCACTCCTCTTTTTTCTGAGTGTGTTCTGAACTAACCAAGACTGTATATTTATTAGTGGCTAATTTATCAATATCCTTTTTCAGGAGATGTGTTTCTTGAAGGAATACTAAGTTGGCCCTATGCAAATTAATGTATCTCATTAAACTTGCCCTTTTACATGGGTTATTCAGTCCATTAATGTTTAAAGAAATTCCTTTTAGAGAAATCATTTAGCTTTTTTAAACATATAAAACATATAATCAGAATAACAATTAACAAAATAAGTGATATTATACCTCCTCCTTTAGGTGTACCATTAATTATAGCTGTATTTATTGAAAATCTTATGGGATTTTGTATAAGCTTCACTTTTATTTGTAGTGACAATGAGTTTATAAAATGTGTTGTGGATGTCAGAACTATATACAAACAACAATAAACAGGTGAAAATAATATTAGGATTAAACATTGCACCCAGCCTGGAGTTAAGAACTCCAACTTTGAGTAGCACATACCACTCAAGTTATCCCCCTACCTGAGCAGCAGTACCTCAGCTGCCACCTTATCAATTCAATACTAACTATTATTAACTAAAGTTAACCTCATTTAATTAGATTATTTAGTAAGACAAAGCTAAACAATTTATAAATCAGCTTCATATAAACAAATAAGAACATTTAGAAACAGCTCATATTACTATGTACATCTATTTTGTATAATACACTCATAATCAAAATAGCATTCTAATAAACTTGATAATGGGAACCAAGAAGAGAGAGAGAGAGAGAGAGAGAGAGAAAAAAAAGGGGCATATCTATATATTAGTTTATTAAAAGTTTGTAAAAATAAGTTCTTATGTTCATTTGGATTCAATAACATAGGCTATTATGGTTCAGACATTACATATATTAGGGTATTCCTACTTTCTGCCATAGAAATGCAGTTAACAGTTTTAAAAATTTTAAATTACTTGCACCAAAGCTTTCTTCTCATACTTATTATTGCCAGTTAAATAAAATATTTATATTCATACATATGTTTGCAAATCATACTGCACAGCAATGTAAATTCCTAATTATACATAAATCTTTGTGAAGAAAGCCATCTGTATTTTATATATCTGAACTGCTGCTTTAAAATATGTCACATGACAGTTTCTTCTAAGATATAACCATAATGATACTTGTGCTTGTCAATTAGATAAGTCAAATTATTTATAACATTATATATGTTTAAATCATAAGTATTTATATACATTAATATGTTGCAGTCATGTAAGCTTTCAAAAACATGTGTATGTATGTTTTACCTTCTATACCTTCTAAAATATCTCAGTTGCTTACTATAGCATACTGAATCATTCAAAATCATTATAACTTTCATATTTTATAAATTACATCTTAAATAAGTAAGTTGTTATAAAGAATAACTCACATTTAGATGTCATAAAGTTCGTTTTTCATCACAAAGTCGCATTTACAGCAGTTCTACTTCCTGGAACAGTGTTCTTCTTGAATCTGTGATGTGTCAGTGTGAAATCAGGGGTCAAAGTTCAAAATGACTGCATTCAGCTTCTCTGCGTGTATTCTGAGTGTTGAAGCTTTTAAAACAACTCGAGGACACTATTCACGAGGTAACCCACATCCCAAATTGTCTCCCTTAACATTCTGGTGGGAATTTTAGTAAATGCAAGTGACTGACATTCATTTAGTAATACAAATGAAACTAAACAGTGCAAAACCTTCGCGAAGTATTTTACAAGTCATTACAGTCTCTATGACAGTGAAACCAAGCCTACAGTTATTTAACATATTATACAACTTTTTTTATATGCCCCATTTCATTTTCTCATACAAATCTTATTATATACATATACCAATATTATCAGAAGCATATAACTGTACTTATAAGAGGGAAAGAGAGAGAGAGAAAAAAAAAAAAGAAAAGAAAGAGAGAGAGAGAGAGAAGAAAGAAAAAAGGAAGCTACAAAGAGTATCTACAAAGAAATATTACTTGCTGTTTGTATTAATAAAGTTAAACATAAAACATATTACTTACAACTATTTTAGTTCTAATTATTTGCAATTATATCATGACATATTATTTGTAATCATGTATAAGCAATAAAGTCATGGTATAATATTTAGCAACAGTGTTTAAACAGCATATATAGTTTTAAAGAACTAATAAGTTATTATTTCACTTTTTCCATATTTTCATCATACTTCTCTCCTTGCCCTCCCCCACCCCTCACTAGATGCATAGTTTAAAAAGAATGCCATTATTTAAAATAAGAAGAGAAAGAAAATGTATCAAATTACTAACCTTAGGTCTCTTTATCACAAAGAGAAACAAGTTGATTGATAGCATGTTATTTGTTCCTCAGAGAGTTTGACTATTTATGAAACAAAACAGTTCTTTGCACATAGAAAAATGACTTTGAATAAATCTTTAAAATATTTGTGGCTTTCTGGAGATGCAGTAACTGTATTTGAAGAGATTGAGAGAGAAGGAAAAAAATATATATAGAACATGTCATTTGTTTTTTAGTCTTTTTTGCTTCTCTGAAGTCTTCCAAGAAGTTCCTGTTGTCATCCTCTTTAACGAAGGACTTGCCCATTCCATATCTTCTATTTTTTCTAATATCTTATTTTTTTTAATATACAGCAAAGCAGAGTCCAAGTCTTCAAAAATTCTAGGGCCATCAGGTAAAAAGATTTTTAGTTTGGCAGGAAATAAAAGGTAAGTTTTGAACTGTGCTTTCTTAAGCTCTCTTATTAATGGCAAAAAACTTTTCTTTTAGTTATTACCAAGGAAGAATAGTCATTGTCAAAATGCACAGTTGCCTCATTAATTTTAATAGGTGCTTTAGCCCATGCAGATTTTAATACCATCTCCTTGTCATAAGATGATAAAAATCTTACTATAACTGATCTAGGATACTTTTTGTTAGAGTTAAAATTAGATAAGGACCTATGGGCTCTTTCAATACCAAAAGAAAATGCTTCTGACAAGTCTAAAGTTTTAGGAAGCCAAGTATTTAAAAAGGAAGTAATGTTGTTACCTTCTATATTTTCTGGCAGTCCAAAAATCCTAATATTATTGCGTCTAGATCTGTTTTCCAGGTCATCAAGTTTGGATTGTAGGTGTGTGTTCTGCTTCAGCAAAAACTCAATGTTAATTTCTTCTTCCTGGATTCTGTTCTCCATATCATTAACAGTCTCTTCTATGTCTGTAATCTGAGCCTTCTGTTGTTGCAAGTCTTGATGTAACAATTCCATTTGTTTAGTAGTCTTTTCTATGAAGTTATCAATTTTAGTATCCAGTTTGTCCATTTTGGTTGTTAGTTGCTGAATAGTAGATATCAGAGACTGAAGCTCTTTCTTGATGCTGGAATCCTGACTGTTTGCCTTACTGGAACTCATTTTAAACAGAGGTGATGAAAGAAAAATTTCCAAGATGATTTCTGACAGGAAAATTATTGAAATTTTCTTTCTTTTTTAGATATTATTCAAGAAACTGATATTCCAAACGTATTTAGAAAGAAAATTATTTCATTAGTTGATTTTTAAAGTAATTATTTCCTGTCAGTGCAGTTAAGTTGGTGGAGCTGAAGAAATCTGCTGCTATCCTGTGTTCATCCTTGGCCACGCCCCCTAGCAACTCTACTGTTTTTTGAAATACCACTTTTTGGGAAGCCTCATACTCAGCCAGCTTTTTATTCATTTCTACCTCTTATTTTTGCAGTTTTATCAGTTCACTTGAATAGCTAGTTAAAGCTTATTCTATTTTTCAGCCTCTTGTTATTTGAGTTGATAAGGTTCCTATTAGAATGACGAAAGTGCATTTTGTCGAATGCATTTTTATCAACACCTAAAGAGCGAACAGGCAAAACAGCGAAGCGGCTGTTCAGGGAATTCCTTCCCTGGGGAAGAAGTCGCTTGACCGCTTTGTTGCTTTGCCGTGTTCTGCACTGTAGTGTGGTCTCAGATATTTCCTTATCCGGTATAGCTCCTGAGCGTAAATGTGCTACAGTTACTGACCTTAGGGTTAGGGTGCGGGTTAAGGTAAGTGCATATGTATCAAACTGTTTACTTTTTTGTTTTTTTTTCGTTAGATGTACAACTGAGTTAAGTGCATATGTGTTTTAAGCTGTTTACTTTTGTTTTGGGGGGTAGAATTAGGGTTAAGGTAAGTGTGTATGGGTTTGGAACTGTTTATGTAAATGTGCAACAGTTACTGACCTTAGGGTTAGGGTGTGGGTTAAGGTAAGTGCATATGTTTTGAAATGTTTACTTTTTTTTTTTTTGCATTAGATGTATGGTTGAGTTACGTGTATATATGTTTTCAGCTGTTTACTTTTTTGGGGGGGGTAGAATTAGGGTAAGGTACGTGTGTACGTGTTTGTAACTGTTTACTGTTTTTTTTTTTGGTTGGAACAGCGATTTCTTTCCCTAGGAAAGAAATCGCTTTTCTGACGTGTTGACATTTTCAGCTTTCGCTGAAATAGGGTCGATGAAACATCATTCACTGTTTTAAGCGTTCCATGTTTTAATATAGGCCTGAGTTGATATATTCCTTCAGTGCTTCCTTTATTTGAATCACTTCTAAGTATATTTGATTTATTTTTTCCTCTAAATTACTGGAAGCCATCTCTTGAATCAAAGCTGAAGCTTAAACTGCCTTTTGCTGAACAGCTGAAGAATTTTTCCTAGACAGTGTTTTCTCTTCATCTTTTCTGGTTGATTTTTTTAAGGTTTTTCCAAATTTCTTTTTTGCTGGCATCCAGGCAGTGTACTGGGTTTATAGCACATTGTCGAACTCTTAAAAGTTCGAACATCATATGGTTGACACCATATGATCGAACCTTTAAAAGTTTGAATGTTTCATTGGAGATCTCCATACAGTGTGAAATGGGAAGATTTCCCTTTTCTGCACTGTAGTGCAATCTCGGAGTTGGTATATTTAAAGAGCGGGGGGGGCATGGGGGTGCAGGGGTGTTTGACCCCCTGCTTAAACTGTTCAGGTAGGTTTTTTCTTTTGTTTATTTTTTTTATTACATTTTTGAACTTTTAAAAGTTCGATCATATGATGCTGACCATATGACGTTCGAACTTTTAAAGGTTTGATTACGTAATATAGACGCCAGTGTACTTACTAGCCAGTAACTGAATTCCAGACAAAAACAATTTCAGTGGCACTCCTTTTTCTTAGTTTCTGTTTTCACAATAATGTGCAGCCATCTAGGAAGAGCATCTTGGTTATAGCTTTCTTAGCGCAATCAGCATTAAAGTATCTCCCCACACAAATAAAACTATCCGACCAACGCAATAGTTTTAAACCACTGCTTAAAAAATATCTTAACCAATCCTGGTCCTGTACATACTCATCTCAAGGTTGAGACTTTGTGTTCACCGTACGATACTCTCCAAATACTCTGCTTAAAAAGAACAAACACAACCTCTCATTGAAATGACAAAACAATTTTTATACATAACTGCTGCCTGTACAATCCAGTAAGCTGCATGTGGGCTTTCTCTTTATTAACTTCCACCTCTGTACAATCTTAGAATGTATAAATGTAACTACAGTTTGTGTATAAATGTAAATAGAAATGTAAGTACTCTGTGTTTAACTGGAACTTAGTATAATGCAATGTAAGCAAATGGAGCTTTTCTCCTCAGGCCTTCGCTGAAAATGTGTCTTACCTAGTCGGACTTTCCCAGTAAACAAAGGAAAATAAAGAAAGAAAGAAAGCAATGCATTCACCTCTTAGTATGCATTATTTTACACCAACTCAACAAGAACACTTCTAGACTAAGTTTAAAATTCTCCTCCAAGTATAAGACTTAGCATATTGTTCAATTCATTTCTGCAGTGAAGCAATGCAGTTGATCCAAGATCTTCCACTCCTCAAACAGATTTGTTCCTACCTTTCTACTGTTATAAGAAACCCATTTAACTCCAGTTGAAAATGAGATGCAATATACACTTGGATTTAAGAAGTATTTTTTACAAGCCATGAGGAGGGAAGTGCAGTTGAGTGGCTATACTAATTTGAAATTAGACACTTTTTATGTTCACAGGAAAGTTAGGAGACCCTAATCATAGATACGTAGTTTGCAAAGGAAGGTTGTGTAGTCTAAAACTGTCTTTACTTAATATGTGCATCTCACAGGTACTTCTAGTCTGGGATTACAAATATATGTAGAGAGTGTTGCAATTATTTTGTATATATGCTTGGCAGTCTAACTTGAAAGAGAATATTACACCATTACTGTTATGTAGATGATACCAGTAGTGAGTCAGTAAATCATATAGTGTGTCTCCTAAAATGAATGTGGCTTGTACTGGTATTCATGTCCTGGGATACATCACAAAGAAGCATCACATCAGATGTACAGTACCGAACCCCACACTAGTACTGCCTACTTTATGTATATAATCAGTGTACCTCTGAATCAACTCCTGACAATTTATAAAGTAAAAATGATAAGATGTAAAAAAAATGTATAATTAAAGAAATGCAACATCATTTGCATCATGTGAGTGGGATTTATTAGGTATATTTGACTGTGTGGTGCAGTACTCTAGAAAAAGGAAAATAATAAGGTAATACTGTAGAGAACGTAAGAAAGTGATAAAACAGTACATACTTAAAGAATCTTCCCTTTAAGATTATACATTTCCAACCTTTCAAGCAAAACACACACACACACACACACATTCTCTCTCACACACACACACACACACACACACACACACACACACACACACACACACACACACACACACACACACACACACACACACACACACCTGCACACACCTGCACACACACGCACACAATATTTATGACTAATTGTAAAGCTTGCAAACGGGTCTGCCACTCCCAAATCTTCTGCTTCTTTTGCTAAGGATCTATTTTCATAGTATTGTTATACCAAAACATAAACAATTAACATAATGCTTGGGCAGGTGTTAAAGAGGGCAGCAGGTTCCTTTTTATGATATCTGATGAATGGGTAGTAGTTTAAGGGGATGGCGGTTCCTTTTACAGAATATAAGTTGAGTACAATGTCCAAATTATGCAGCCATAATTTCTAATACACAAACCACTGTCAATTTTTTTTCCAAAGTAGGTATTTAAAATTCTTTGTGTGCAAGAGGGTTGCCACCTCCTTAACCTCCCCAATGGATTATTTTTCATACTAAAATTATATCATAAAAATCTTCTTACTGAGTAGAGTAACAGCTTAGCAAGAATAAATAACAATGGAACATAATAATTCTCTCTATTTTTTAAGGACAAGTCCCTTACAAGATATATTAGCAGCAAACGGTAGATATATATATGAAATGGCTTGATTGTTAAAATTTGATGGATCAGTTGCTAGGTTTTAAAGATGTACTCCCTTCATTATTTATTTATTTTGCAAACAGAATGCATATGTATGGTGATTTCAGTCAGTTCCTTTCAACTGAAAATTATTGGAAACTGCATGTGCACTGACTTACAGATTCCTTTGTGAATTAATTTCTGGTATGTGTGCAAAAAATAAAATGGGTTTATAGATATATACTAAAAATGTGCATTCCACATTACCCATGTTCTGTGTTTACTTTCAACTGAAAAATGTTTTTTTAATGAAAAAATAAACTTTATTCATTCAGTATTATCATATTAATAATGTTTAAAATTTCCCCTAATTTTCAATTCATATTTTAACTTTGCAACAGCAGCAACTACAGATATTTATCATATTGATCCCTGCTGCAATAGCCTTTTTTTAAACAAGAAACAGCTTAATTAAATTAGCACTTATGACATAGGCAATCGTACATTTATATACATGAAAACAAGTCATATTGACATAATCTTAGTTGCAAGCATTATACATCACAAACCATACTGACATAATTTTAGTTGCAAACATTATACATCACTTACAATCTAGTCATTGTCAGTCAACCATTACATTGCTCATTCAAATCCTGCCTTCTTTTAAACCTCATTCCTCTTCTGTAATTTGCTCCTACTCTTTTCTAAAGATCCCAATTCTAGTTGTTTTATCTCTGTTACTATACAGCTGGTTTAGACTTTGATTTCCATTTTCTAGTAATTGCTTTTTTGGCAGCCACCATAATTAGACTCAGCAAGGCTTTATGTCTAGGCAATTCCAATTCTGTATCATAGCTCAGAAAAATAATTTCCCTAGATACACCAATTGCTCACCCAGTATCTCTGATTGAGTAGTCTGCAGGAATCTTTAAAGTCTGCCAACTCATTACACTCCCACCAAATATGTTCCTGATTACCTCTTTCTTCCCCATCACACCTCCAACATTTGCTGTCTAACCGAGGAAAACATTTCTGGAGTCTACTTGGGGTATAAAAATACCTATGTTAACATTTCCAAGCAAAAATCCTAAATCTTATAGCTTTTGTTGCATATTTAGGAGATGTGCATATGTCCCCCATTGTTTATTTGTGAATTGCTTATCCATTCTCTCTTCTGAATCCTTTCTATCTTCCTCTGATTGATTCTTATATTTATCCTCCAATATTTTATATGCTCTGCTAATTATTCTTTTCTTAATGGCAACTTCTGTTTTAGATTCTACTAAAAACTCTACCAGTGCAGGTCTTTTTTTAAAGATTCCCCTGTTTCTTTCTCATTGCCTGTACTGTGATACTAATCCTTGATAGGGAAGGTAATCTCTAACCTGTAGTCCAAATAAATTCTTGGTGTCTTCCCATTCAATTACCTTTCCCTCTCTAGTTATTTGGTCCCAATACCTTGGTCCCTTTGCAATTTTCTCTAAGTAAATTCCAGCCCTCTCTTGCCTATGGTCTGTATCCCTAATTGCAGTCATCCCTAGCGGCAGAATCTCATTTCTCTATTCCTGTGTTGGCTAAGTTCTTACAATACTTTTTGCTACTTTATGAATATGATATTCTGTATGATTATTGTTATTTTCATTAAAGATCTGCATCCAGAATTGCAGTCTCTTCTTGTTTCTTGAGCTTCCCCCATTTCATCATCATCCCTTTTCACTTTGAATTATAGGTTTCTGCTTGTGCTATGTATAGGAGCCTTAACTGTGTATCTCTGAACTACCCCTTCAAATTGGGTAATCCCAATCAGCCCTGTTCTGTTGGAAGAATAAGCTTATCCCACTTGACTCTTGCCATCTCCCACCCCCAGATAAAACCTTCAGCTCTATGTTAATTGCTATCTGCAACTTCTCTTCTGGTTAATAACAATATGCCTGATCTGTGCAGAAGACTAAAGGGACTAAAAACATTCTAACTGCTTGTATCTTACTATCCATATACATATAACAGAGTGTCCAATTTCTCAGTTTTTGTATTATCTTTTGTTTAGTCTCTTCCCACATATCCATAGCTGCCACACCAGGATAATTTTTAATCCTTACTCATAAGTACTTAATTTTATCATGTCCCCACAAATATGGCTATTGCTGAACCAATTGGTGTGTGGGTACTTAATTTACTGCTATTGCCTTCATTTTAGCTTTATTAATTTTGTATCTCAAAAAGATTTGAAACTGTCTCAACATGTTCCACAAGACTGAAATGTCCTTTTCTGTTTTTATCAGATAAAAAATAATATCATCTGCAAATACATCCCGCTTTTCCTGACTACCATACCAATTATATCGTTGAATTTCTATGTCCCTTATTTTCTTTGTCAATGGTTTGAAATATAATGCAAATTACAAAGGGGAAAGAGGACACCCTGCCTGGTTCCTCTGCTCAAGCAGAAATTATCAGAGAGGACCCCACCCATTTTAATTTTCACCTCCAATCCCTCATATATCCTCTTAATCAAACTTATAATTTTATCAGGGAATGCAAATGCTTCCGTTGCTC
Source organism: Protopterus annectens (assembly GCF_019279795.1). NCBI lineage: Eukaryota > Metazoa > Chordata > Ceratodontiformes > Protopteridae > Protopterus > Protopterus annectens. The sequence goes on from NC_056739.1 coordinate 1,691,268,687, forward strand.
ATAAAGTCCCAGCTTACTCTGTCAAATGCTTTCTCTGCATCAAGTCCCACCAATAATAGTTCTATTTTCTTACATTCTGATTCCCTCTGGATCACCAATGTTTTATTAATGTTGTGAGATGTTTGCCTCCCCTCTACAAAACCACACTGATACATATCTATCAATTTTGATATCACTTTAGCCATCATGGTCTAATATTGAAATAGGCCTGTACAAAGCTGGGTCTGATGGGTCTTTACCCTCTTTTGGTATTAAAGCTAACACCGCTTTCTACAAGGATGTTGGTACTTCTCCTCCTCTTAAAATACTGTTAAACAAAACCTTCCAGATCTTTATCAGTTTTTTCCCCTCCTAGCTTCCAAACGTCCACAAGAATATCATCTATTCCTGGGGACTTTCCTGTGGATTGGTTATATCACCTTTTTTATCTCATCTCCTAATATTCTGTTAGTAATTGAGCCTCTTCTACCTCTAACCTTGCATATTTAATTGTTCCATAAACATTTCCATTTGTCCCTTTTCTTGATTTCCATATTTTTCTGCTTTATATAGACTGTCATAGAAGTTCTGAAATATTTCTATTACAGTGGATATCAAAAGTTTACACACCCCTGTTAAAATGCCAGGTTTTGTGATATAAAAAAATGAGACCAGAATAAATAATTTCAAAACTTTTCCCACCTTTAATGTGACCTATAACCTGTACAATTCAATTGAAAAACAAATACATCTGTTAGAGGAAAAAATATAAAAAATAAAAAACATACAATACGCTGGTTGCATAAGTGCGCACACCTTTAAACTAATACTTTGTGTGTGCACATCCTTAAACTAATGCTTTGTTGAAACAGCTTTTTATTTAATTACAGCACTGAATCTTTTTGGGTAGGAGTCTATCAGCATGGCACATCTTGACTTGGCAATAACTGCCCACTCTTCCTTGAAAAATTGATCCAAATCTGTCAGATTGCGAGGGCATCTCTTGTGCACAGCCCTCTTCAGGTCATCCCACAGATTTCCTATTAGATTTAGGTCTGGGTTCTGGCTGGGCCATTCCAAAACTTTAATTTTCTTCTGGTGAAGCCATTCATTTGTTGATTTGGATGTATTCTTGGGGTCATTGTCATGTTGAAAGGTTCATCTTCAGCTTTCTAGCAGATGCCTGAAGGTTTTGGCCCAAAATTTACTGGTATTTGGAGCTGTTCATAATTCCCTGCACCTTGATGAAAGCCCCAGTTCCAGCTGAAGAAAAGCAACCCCAAAGCATGATACTGCCACCACCATGCTTCACTGTGGGGGTGTTGTTCTTTTGGTGATGTGAAGTGTTGTTTTTGTGCCAAGCATACTTTTTGGAATTGTAGCCATAAAGTTCAACCTTGATCTCATCAGACCATAACACATTTTCCCACATGCTTTTAGGAGACGTGATGTATTGTTTTGCAAATTTTGGATGGGCCTGGACGCTTTTCTGTGTAAGAAAAGGCTTCCATCTTGCAACCCTACCCCATAGTCCAGACATATGAAGAATACGGGAGATTGTTGTCACATGTAGTACACAACCGGTACTTGCCAGAAATTCCTGCAGCTCCTTCAGTGTTGCTGTAGGTCTCTTGGCAGCCTCCCTGACCAGTTTTCATCTTGTCTTTTCATCAATTTTGGAGGGACGTCCAGTTCTTTGCAACATTACTGTTGTCCCATATTTTCTCCACTTTTTGATGACTGTCTTTACTGTGTTCCATGGTATATCCAATACTGCGGAAATTTTTTTGTGCCCTTCTCCTAACTGATACCCTTCAACAATGAGATCCCTTAGATGCTTTGTAAGCTCTTTGCGAACCATGGCTTTTGCTGTAGCAGGCAACTGAGTAAATGTCAGGAAAATACTACTAGGACAGCTGAACTTTATTTGGGGTTAATCAGAGTCTCTTTAATTGATGCCAGGTGTGTACCCAAGAAGACCAAATGCTTTAATTAAATCAAAAGGTGCTTCAACAAAGTATTAGTTTAAGGGTGCCTACACACAACAAAGTATTAGTTTAAGGGTGTGCACACTTATGCAACCAGAGTATTGTACTTTTTTTTATATTTTTCCCCTAACAGATTTGTTTTTCAATTGAATCGCACAGGTTATAGGTCACATTAAAGGTAGGAAAAGTTTTGAAATTATTTATTGTGGTCTCATTTTTTTTATATCACAAAAACCTGGCATTTTAACAGGGGTGTGTACAATTTTTATATCCACTGTACCTCTACAGGATCTCATGTTATCTTTCTTGTTATAGGCTCCCTATGCTTGGCAAAAGCCCTTTCTACTTTCTGTTGCCTGAGTCATTGCCTGTTGCAATAGCCTTAGCTCGGGCGCCTTTTATAAACCCAATCTGCCAAGCAGCTTAAGCTGAGCTTACTAAAAGACAAGTTTGGGAGGAAAGCCCTTCAGAGCTTTACTGACCCTGAAGTGTATGCACCTTTGAGGCTTTCAAGGATTGATGATTGGCTTGTACTTTCCTATGCTTGGCAAGTTCCTTTTGGGGGAATAAAAGCTTCTATGTTTTAAATTTTGTTGATGTTTTATTACTTTCTTTAGTGAACTGTTTTGTGATTGTAATTTACTTTTAAATGAAGAACTCATTTTTTGTTATTTTAAAAGCAGTATAAAGTAACTCAAACCATTTTTTTTCCTGTGGAGAAATTGTGTTTTTTTTTTGTTTTGTTTTCTTTTGTGGGGCTGACATACTGTTTTAAGGTGCATTTTTCTGTTTTTTTTCCTGTCAAAAAAGGAACTTCTGTCTACTGGTAGTGTTTACCAACAACTGTTGCTTGACTTCCCTGGGAAAGAGGCACCATTTGTGGCTTGCTCATGGAACAGACTACTGGTCCCATGATTGTTCTTCTTCAAGCTGCGAAAAGAAAAAGTTAAGCAAATAACCTTTGTCACCACATCAGGCTAGCAGTTTGCCTCAGTCACATTTGGGTGACTGCTTGGGCATTTGTTGTACCTCAAACACAAAAACGTTTCCAGGCAGCTCAGCAGAATGATGTACTTGGCAGAATGGTTAGCCAAATTGCTTTTTATTCCGCAAACAAGAAGTAAAATTAGATTCCAGACAAATTCAAGGACTATTGCTAGACACAAGCGCTTTCGCTCGGAATATTACGAGCTTTCTCAAGTAAAAACAATTCAATAATTACAACCCCTGCTTAAATAGCACCTGGTAGATTAATTAATTGATTTTCATCTCAACTTTTAAAAAGATAGTTCTTATTTAAGTTAAAAATCTGCAATCCAAATGCAATGAATGAATGAGTAACCATTCATCCAAAATCAAGTTGTTCAATATTAAATATTACATTATATACTCACAGTTGTAAAACCATCAAAATTACATTTTTTCATGTAGTTTAAAAACAAATAATTTAATATTAAATATCCCATTTACTATTTTACAGAATAAATGATAAAGTAGTTCAGACTACTATAATTGTGCCAATATGTCAATTCCTTTAAAATTCAAACCATTAAAAATACTAAACAATGTTCCAAAAAATATAAAAGCAGACAGGGGAATGTCTCCGGCTTCATTCCCCTGTCTGCTTTTATATTTTTTGGAACATTGTTTAGTATTTTTAATGGTTTGAATTTTAAAGGAATTGACATATTGGCACAATTATAGTAGTCTGAACTACTTTATCATTTATTCCGTAAAATAGTAAATGGGATATTTAATATTAAATTATTTGTTTTTAAACTACATGTAAAAAATGTAATTTTGATGATTTTACAACTGTGAGTATATAATGTAATATTTAATATTGAACAACTTGATTTTGGATGAATGGTTACTCATTCATTCATAGCATTTGGATTGCAGATTTTTAACTTAAATAAGAACTGTCTTTTTAAAAGTTGAGATGGAAATCAATTAATTAATCTACCAGGTGTTATTTAAGCAAGGGTTGTAATTACTGAATTGTTTTTACTTGAGAAAGCTCGAAATATTCCGAGCGAAAGCGCTTGTGTCTAGCAATTGTCCTTGAATTTGTCTGGAATGTAATTTTACTTCTTGTTTGCGGAATAAAAAGCAGTTTGGCTAACCATTCTGCCACGTACATCATTCTGCTGAGCTGCCTGGAAACGTTTTTGTTATTGGTTCTGTTCGTTGTTTCACACATTTATTGTACCTCAGACAACTCATGTTTTACCCCAGAGACCTCTGGTGTAGCACTTACAGCCATAATTGATGAGGTCTTGAGACATCCTCTGCAGTTATTAGTCTCCTCACTGGACCACTCTTGTCGGTCATGGGAGAGGTAACAGGGAAGGTTTCCGTGTTGTGTCAGAATGCTATGCTCATCCCTGGGAAAGATGCTGCTGCCATTAGTAACATGGTTGGTACCATATGTCCTGTCAAAAAGAAATAGAAACCCAACCATGTATCTATTCCTCTTCAAACTTCTTTGGATAGGAGTAGTTTACTGCATCTTAGCTGAGGGTTTAATTCAGGCTATTAATCCTTCTTGTAAAGTAGTTTCTGGTAAAAGAAAGATGGACTCTTTTTTTCCTGAAGAGAGTCAAGATTCTGAATCTAAACAGGAGGATGCAGAGATGGATACAACACCCCCCCAGATTTCAGATACAAACTCAGCAGAGAGCTCAGTTTCTGATTTTCCCTGTGGGGGTTCTCTTTCTCTGAGACTATTGCATGAAAGTGACAGTATTTTCAGTGAGAGAACACCAAGGATTCTCAGTTCCTCAGAAAATACTATAAGTTGTTAGAGAAGGACTTTCCACACCCTACACCCAGCCCTAACTTTCTGTTTTAGAGGATGTGTGTGTTACTGCCTGCAATTTTCCTGATAGTCGGTCAGCTGTCACTAAGAAGGCAGACAGGATGTATAAAGTTCCTCATTCTTTTAAGTTTTTATACATTATTCCCAAACCCAATCCAGCAGCTAGTTGATCACACTGCTGCTAAGTACTTAGTTAATTCCAATCTTACTCTTTCTGATAAGGATGGGAAAATTATTGATGGGTATAGGGAAAAATTGTACACTTCTGCGACTGATTTTTCACAATTTTGAATTGTCAGGCTCATATGTTAAAGATTGTTCTGACAAATTGTGAAAGTATGAGGAATGTTTTACATGCAGCTTCTTCTTGTGAGGAAAAATCTGCTGTAAATAACTTAGTTTCTTCTGTTACACAGCACTAATTATCTGCAGTGTGTGTATGACTCTGTTGATTCATCTTCCAGGGCTATGGCCACTTGTAGTGTTTTAGGATGTTTGGATGGCTGCATTCTCAGATTCTCCAAGATTAGGTTAAAAATGAGATTTTAAATTCTCATTTGGATAAAAATGTAGTGTTTGGTCCCCATCCTGCAAAGTGAATCCAAAAGTGTGATGAAAGGGGCAGGCTGATCCAAGGAATCTCTAAGATATTTTAGCGCTCCTTTTCCAAATTGTTTAATGGATTTTCTATTTCCTTATCAAATTTTGGTAAAAAAAAAAACAGAATAAATAGTCTCAACAAAATTCAGGTAAACAGATGTTTAAGAACAAATGGTAAGGGGGCTCCAAAAAGAAGTCTTGAACCTCCCCAAACTAAGAACAGTCCAACAAGTCTGAATGACTATTCACAAGACCTTGTGACCACCACCCACCCTGGTTCCTTTTTGCTTCCAAAAAGTCTGAATCTCAATTTTTATCTTAGGAAACAGATTGTTTCAGAAAAATGGTTTCTGAAAAATCATTCATCGAGGTTACAAATGGCACTAAGAGGTAATTCTTCCTTTCCAGGGTGTCATTCCTACCCTCCAGATCAGACTCTTTTGTTTCCACTTGTTCTCCAGCACAGAAGTGATAGACCCATTCCTCCTTTACAGGTGTGAAAGAGTTTTTATTCAAGGATGTCCCTAGTGCCAAATAAAAAAAATGCTTGGAGACCAGTTCTGTATCTTTCCATCCTAAACCAGTGCCCAAATTCAAAATGAGGTCACTTCACAACTTCTTAGCCCTTCTTCCTTTTTCAAGATTTCTGGTAACAGTAGACTTAAAATATGCTTATCCTGGTATCCTTATTCATCAAGACTTCAGACTTTTCTTATGGTTTTGTGTGCCGGGATCACACAATCAGTTCTATCTGCCTTACCCTGTGGACTATAAACTACACCAAGAATTTTCACAAAGTGTCAAGCTCCAGTTATAGGTCATTGCAGGCTACAGGGTATCCACATTTTTCCATATTTAGATGACTTTCTTATCTTTGCAAAGTCTTTTTCAAAACACGAGGAATCTCTCTCTTGAGTGAGAGATCTCTTACACAAGCTGGGATTCCAAGAGAACATTCAAAAGACTTTCTTTACTCCTTCACAGAGGATTATTTCCCTGGGAAGTCAACTAGACACCTTAGTTTAAAGAACTATTTCCCCTCAGGAAAAAATAATATTTATTTAAATCTATTTCTAAGGTCTTCCACTCAGACTTCAATCACTGCGAGGGAATACCTCAGGATTTTGGGTCTCGTGGCACCTATGATTCTCATAATGCACCTGGCAAGACTCCACATGAGAAAAATATAGTGGTATCTGAAATCTTTTTGGGCTGAACATCAACACCCTTTATCTTTTCAAATCCTAGGGATGGGGGGTGTCAGAACAGAAATCTTTTGATGGAGAAAACAGGTATCCTTAAATCCACATCTCCTCTTCTCCTTCTCTGCTCCAAAGCAGTCAGTCACCACAGACACTTTGGATATTGCTTGGGGAGCAGTTTCAGAAGGGAGAGAAGTGCAGGTGGTATGGGACACCAAGGATATATGCAAGCACATACATATCAAGGAGATGCTTGCTATGATCAAAGAACTCAACTCTCTGAACCATCTTTGGTCCCTGAAACCTCTTCAAGTGGTTACAGACAATACCACAATCATATAGTACTTCAACAAGCAAGAGGGGACCAGGCTGTACTCCCTTTGCAGACTAGCCATGTTAGCTTGGGATATAGTTTCACAGCACAGTCTCACTCTACAGGCATTCTACATTCCATCAGAGTAAAAACCTTGTGGCAGACAAACTGAGCAGGATGAGGGCAAACCTTCATGAATGAAAACTAGAGCCTGAGATCTTCCACAATTTGATCATCTGTGGGGAGTTCTGCAAGTAGACCTCTTTGCCTCCTCTCAGAGCAATCAACTTCCAAGATTCTGTTTTCCAGATCTCCATGTAAGTGTGCCTGAAAGACAGATGCCTTTTCTTTTCCTTGTACACAAATATTCCTGTATGTACTTCCAAGATGGCTGCACATTGATTAACAGTGTAATTTTAGCTCTCACAGTGTGAAAAAGAAACTTAGCACAGAAAGCCATAACGTCAGGTCACCATGAATGAAAAAGATTTTTTGGTAAATACCTACATGGAAAAATATCCTGTTTTAAAAAATGGAAATGTGTAGAGCATCCAAGCCTAGTTTTGGGCGCACATATGTTCAGAAAGGATGGCGTCCATTTGTCAAGATCAGGGAAGAGAATTTTTGCACTAGGCAGGATTTTTGCCAGGTCAGAACTTTAACAGTTCACAGACATCAACATTTCATGCTTCTCTGACGGTTCACAGACAGCAACATTTGATGCATCTCTAATAGTTGTTAATGCTAGGAGCATTAATAGTAAAGTTTATTTATTGGAAAAATTACTATGTTTCCACAAGATTGATGCTGTTATTGTTTGTGAAACATGGTTAAAGAACAATGACTGGAAACCAATTCTGTCAGGGTATAAATATTTTACTGTAATAGACGTTCTAACAAAAAATCAGGTGGATGTGTTATGATAGGGATTTAAGATAGTTATGAGACCTGTGATTATTACATGTTCAATGATAACACTAATACTATAGACTATATAATTGTGAAAATAAAGACAACCCTAGAACATGTAACAATTCCTGGAGTGTAGAGACCACCAAAGTCAAGTGCAGATGACCTGGAGAAATTTATACATTTCTTGCATGAAACACAGGACAGAAGAATAATATTAGCTGGGGACTTAAATTTACAAGAAACAGACTGGAATAATATTGATTCAACAAGGTTAGTAAGAAAATTATTCACAATATATATTAAGGAACAACAATTGCTTCAGATTGTAAAAAATACTACCAGGGGACAGTACATACTAGACATTGTTTGTGTTCCTAAAGAAATTACTGTTACTTCAAGTCAAGTTTTACCACAGTTGATGTGCAGTGATCATGGGGTTATAAAGGTTAATTTGTTATTAGATAATTCTGCCAAACTGAAATCTAAACTGATGCACAGAAGGTTAATTACAGATTATATGGAAGCAAAACAGTCACTATGTAAAACTAATTGAAGTGAGGTGTTCAGTGAAAAACTGCAGATGCAATATGGAAAGTTTTGAAAGAGAAATTGAGTGCAAAAAATCAAAAAATGTTTAGCATCAGTATCTAGACATACAATGTCAGGAGGATACATTTCCATAAGAACAAGATATCTGATTGAGATGAGAGATAAAACATATAAGAAATGGAAGAGAGGTTGAACTACAACTTTGGAAACTGAAATAAACAAGCTGGACAAAAAGATTAAATATAGCATGAGATAAGATATTGAGTATGATAGGAATCCTTTTTTATAGATACATAAGATGTGAAAGGAGTAAAGACATTCAAATTGATAAACTGTGTGCAGATTCTAAAACTTATTCTCAGTCACAATAGATTATAGATATATTTACAAAATCTTATGCAAAACAGTTTGGCTCCACAAAAGGGGTGATAAGCTGTTCTAGCGACATCCAAGTAACCACTAGATGCTGGAATCAAATTATATTATTTTGAAAAAGAATTGTGCAAACTGGATCCAAAAAAAGCACAGGCAGGAGAAGGAATTAGTAACAATGACCTGAGAATACTTCAGCAAGAACTTACGGTACCATTATATCTGTTATTCACTAGGTCATATAAGTATGGGGAGATTCCTCAAGATTAGAGACATGCGATTATTAAACATATATTTAAGAGAAAGGGGAGTAGAACAAACCCAGAGTCATACAGACCCTTAAGTCTACTTTCACATTGTGGAAAAATAATGGAGAAGGTAATATTGGATAAGTTACTGTCAGAATTGCATAGGGCTGGGACTTGAAACCATATATCAGCATGCATATGTCGAAAATAGATCTATCACCACCTGTAACATGATGCTCTATAACAATATAATAACAGATATGAATAAAAAATTGTATTGTGATATAATTTATATAGATTTAACTTCAGCATTTGCCAGGGTCATACACAAAATAGTGATCAATAAAGTCGTACTACTAAGTATTGATGTACATTTGATAAGATGGGATAGCTATATGGCTTAAAAATAGGACATGTTAAGTATCATACAGCAACTGGACGGGTAAAATGCCTGGTTACAGTCAGGGTGTGCCACAGGGCTCTGTCCTAGGCCCTTACTTGTTTAGATCATGTCTTTCAGACTTAACATTTTCATCTGAGGTGTTCTACAGTCTATATGCCGATGACCTGAAATTGGGTAAACTGATTACATGTGTTACAGATAGGGCATGTCTGCAAAATAACTTGACTAACTTGACCATTTGGGCACAGGAGAATAATATGCTGATAAATACATCAAAAACTAAGCATATGAGATTTGGGAGAAATTAAAAGAAAGGTGAATATTTAATACTGCACACAGTGATTAAAAGTGTAGACTCATTTAAGGACCTGGGTATATGGGTAGATCTAGGTATGATTTTTTTCTAATTATATGACCCAGTTGGTTAAAGACAGTTATAGAACTATAGGTTGTATAAAAAGATTTATAAAGTCTAGGAAATCAAAAATGATGAAGTCATTGTTTGGTAGTTATATTAGACCAAACATTGATTATGGAATAACAATATGGAAATCCTATATGAAAACAAGCATTTGTCAACTGGAAAGAGTACAGCAGAAATATGCCAAGGGTATCCATGGATGTGAAAGTTAAGCTATTATGAAAGACTAAAATATCTGAACTTGTACAATGTCTCTTACAGATATCTAAGAGGAGCTCTTATTCAGGTATATAGGGCATTTAGACACAACTACCTCTGGGAATGTTTGGGGTTATCAAAAAGTACTAGAGAATCATCAGACAACCTATGTAGAAGATTCTATAGTAATGAAAAGTGTACTAACTGGTTCTTTGACAGAGTAGCTGATGCAAGGTCAAGGAACAGACTACCAAATTACATTACAGCAAGTACTAGTTTAGATATTTTTAAGAACAGCCTGGACAGTTATTATGCAAACAAGTGTTTTGGTATATTGGCAAGCTAGACAGACAGTGAACTCATATTTCTCACAAAATTTCAGTAACTGGTTATAAGTGCACTGCCTGGGTTCCAGGGAAAAAAAGAAATACAGAGGACCCGAAAGAAAATCAGCTACAAAATGTGAGAAGGAAATGCTGACCGGGAAAAGTACTGCAGCTGTTCAGCAAAAAGCAGTGCAAGTGCCAGATATGACTTCTGGTAACCTAGCCGAAAATATAAGACAACTGCATACAGACCTGATTAAAATAAATGAAACACTGATGGAGTATACCAACTCAAACAACAAAAGGCTAGAAAAATGGAATAAGCTTTAAACAGATATTCAGATGAGATGATAAAACAGCAAAAATCAGAGGTCAAAATGAAAAAAAGGCTGTACGAATATGAAATTGTCCAAGAAGAAATGTTTCAAAAATAATAGACTTAGAGGTTAGAGTATGTAGGGAAGACCTGAGATTTTTTGCTGTACCAGAGAAGCCGGAAGGAACAGACTGTATTATTTTTTATGAAAGCACAAATAAGCAACTGGACTGGTATTCCTCAGCAGTTGCTGTTTATTGAAAGGGCACATCATGCGTATGCTCCAAACCTGGCTATGAGAAAGCAACCTAGACCTTTAATAGTAAAGATGGAATGCTACCAGCATAAAGAGTTGATTCTGACAAAACTTTGGCTGAAGGATAAAGTACTAATTGTAGGAGACAGCAGAGTGTTTGTAGAGAATGATTACTCTTGTACACCATGCAGAAGAAGAGTAAATATTTCCACTATTTAAGAAATGTTCAAGAGCAGGCTTGTGATTCAAACTGCTGTACCCATCTATCTTCAAAATATTCTTTCCCAGAGGGACAAGATCATTCTTTGGTAAATTACATGCTAAAAAGGAAATACAAAAGGTTGTCAAAAAAAAGTGAGTTGTGAAACAGAAGGAGATTCTGCTTCTTGTTCTTCTGGCAATAAAGACCACAGAGAAATTGTGCCAGTGAAACATTTTCCAATGTTTCAACAGAAAATACTTAAGAGAAGGAAAAAAGCATGAGTGAAATAGAAGAATCGAGAATACATTGGAAATGAAGCAGAGACAGGATTTGGGAAATGGAGATGAACAGGAATAAAACCAGTAACTTGGAAACTGACAAATGTAGGATTACAAAGCAATAATTATATTTGTGAAACATGACAGAACAAGAAAATCTGGAATATTGGATTTTGATTTTTTGGACTTTGTTAAACTTGTAGGGGACTCTGGAGCATATGCCCTACTCCTTTCATTAATGTTCAGAAAAATTCTTAGGAGAGGGGAAGAGGAGGGATAATGTTAACTGTAAGTAAAACATTTTAATGGTACTATTAATATACTGCATGATTTTCTTTGTATAGTATAAAGTAAAGTTTTTCAGTTATTTTTAAGTGTAATGGGGATACTACTGTGAACAAGAGCTCCTGCTTTTTTCTTCTTTTTTGCTTCTCCCTTTTGTCTTTTTGCTTATTTGGCTTTAATAAATATAGGCACTACAATGTAAAAAGGAAACAAAGAAAGAAAGAAGAAAAGTATCTTCAAAAGAGCACAAGAAAAGAAAAATTAGTGTGCTTTTTCTTATTCTTGCATAGGGGAATGACTGGATTAAGGCCCTTAGATTGATCTAGTAACAAGTTTTAAGTGAAAGCAAGTAAATGAAAAGGAATATTGAATATTATAAGACTTTTTTTAGCTAATAAATGTATGCTTAGCAAGAAATTCTGTGTCTAATTTTCATGTCTCCAGGCGACAGTCTGATAAAGAGAAATGACTGGGAGATAATGTTCTCTGAAAGCATTCAAGTGATTTCGTAGTTGGGAGAGCTATAAAGATAAGACAAAACCAGGCAGCACTTAGTAGAAGCACAGGCTGCACCATGCGTCTTAGCATGGATAACCTTCCTTTTAAGTTAACTCAAGTCTCTGAGTGTGGCTGTCGGTTTGGAATATTTGTTCCTATTACAAGGGTAAAACTTTAATATTTGAAGATGTACATAGTTTTGTGTGTTATTATTAAGCTAATAGGTTTTAGGGAGGTATTGGGGTGTGTTTGTTTTTTTTGTTTGAGGGCATTTGATAAAACAAATAATTCTGTAAGATGTGACATAGGCTCAAGTGGCTATGACAAGAAACAACTGTATAAAAGATCAATCAGCCAAACAGTGTAAGCATGTAACACAAAAACTTGAACTAGACATTTAACAAAAAAAAGCTGTTATTCATAAAAGACAGGAATAATACCTTCTTAATACAATGATGCTTTCTGTAATATATTTAAATACCAATAGTCTCACAGATAATTACAAAAAAAGAAAGAGTAGTGAACTATATTTAAAAATGTGGAGTCCAAATAGTTATGGTACAGGAAGCACACTTGGAAAGAAATGAACATGTGAATTTGATAAAGAAAGGTTTCTAGGATGGTTATTCAGCAGAATACCAGGGACAAAGGAAAACAGGAGTACTTCTATTAACTGCAAGATGAGCTCCAATTGTGATAGAAGAAAATAAAAAAAATATAATAATGGTAGATTTGTAGTATTAAGGGGCTACTGGCAAGGGAGAATGATTACTCTGGCATGTATTTATATTCCACCTAAAACTGCTACAATGGAGCTTAAGAAAACTCTTGGAGAAATAATCAGCTTTCAGCAAGGAATATTACTTATAGGTGGGGACTGAAATTTGCTTTGCAACAGCAAAGATGTGTCTGTGGGACCCAGAAGGGAAAATATAACAAAGGAGGGTAGATTCTTTAAAGACATTTATGAAAATATTTGGCATGAAAGATGTGAATTCAGTACTAGGAGTTCAGAGTGAATTTACATATTATTCCCCAAGATACAAAACTGGGCTAGACTAGAGAGAATTTACATTTCACATGAATGTGTGCATTCATTTGAAGGTTTTGAAACATACACAATAACTATTTCAGGTCATGTGCCAATAATAACTACAATAAAAACATAGGGTAATGAAATAAAAATGAGACACTGACTCTTTTCCACCTATTTGTTAAAAACAGAGGAATTTAAGGAATGGGTGGTGGAAATTATTCATGAGCTATTAGGGAAGACAGAAATTTCTTCTGAAAATATAGCTTGGGAGTGGGATAAAATTAAAGGGGAGTTTAAAAATAGGGTGGAAATAAATGAAAAGGGGGATATGGTTAAGAAGTAACAAGAATTATTTAGAGGGACTGATAAAGTATTGAAAAATAGGGGGAATCTTACAGAACATGAAAAGGAGCAACTGCAGAATGCTAAACAGAAAATAAGGGATAATCTCAATAATATGCATACACTTAGAAAGATTGCTATCAAGCAACTGTTTTTTAAATCTGTCCCATGTTTTCTTAAATACCTTTATTGAATTATCACTTGTGACATAGGCACATTTACATTTATATAAAAGTAATTAAACTTTATTAACAAGTTAAAATTAACAAACATTATGCTTTACATATATTGCTATAGATCATATAACCTAAGCAACATTACATACACTATTCATTTCCTGCTCCCTTTTTTGAAACAAGAAACATCTTTATTAAAACATTACTTATGACATAAGCAATCATACATTTATATAAAGGAAAACAAACCACACTGACACAATCCTACTTGCAAGCATTTTACTTCACAAACCGTACTGACACACTCCCAGTTGCAAACATTATACATGTCTTATAATCTACTCAATTGTTTTCAGTCAAACATTATATAGCTCATTTAAGTCCTGCCTTCTTTGAAATCTCATGTCTACCCTGTATGTATTCTTCCCACAATTCCCATTTTTTCCTATGTAGTTTGCTCCTAACCTTTTCTAAAGATCTCAATTCCAGTTGTTTTATCTATGTTACTATATTCACTAATTCTAATACAGTTGGTTTAGATTTTGATTTCCATTTTCTATTAATTGTTTTTTTGGCAGCCATCATAATCAGACACAGTATGACCTTACCATGTCTAGGCAATTCCTATTGTGTATCACAGATCAGAGAAATCATCTCCCTTGTCACACCAATCTGCCACTCAGCATCACCAACAGTGCATCCTTCAGGGAATCCTTAAAGTCCACCAACTCACTGCACTCCCAGAAAATATTTTCCTAATTACCCTTTTCTTCCCCATCACACCTCCAACATTTCCTATCTACCTGGGGAAAAAATCTCTGGAGTCTACTTGGGGTATAAAAATATCTATGTAAACATTTCCAAGCAAAACTCCTAAATCTTCTAAAGTTTGTTGCATATTTGGGAGACATACATATATCCTCCCATTGTTTCTTTGTGGAGAAGTAAGCCGTTGATTTTGATTTCTTTTCTTTGTGAATTGCTTATCCAATCTTTCTTCCCAATCCCTTCTAACCTCCTTTGATTGCTTTTTATAGTTATCATGCAATATTTTATTTTCTCTATAATAATTATTCATTTTTCAATGGCAGCTGCTGTTCTAAAGTCTACTAATAACTGTGCCAGTGCTGGTCTTTCATTTAGGACTCCCCTATTTCTTTCTCTTTGTCTATACTTTGATATCAATCCTTGATGACAGGGAAGGCAATCTCTAACATGCAGTCCAAATAAATTCCCGGCTTCTTCCCATTCTATTACCTTTCCCTGTCTAGTTATTTGCTCCCAATACCTTGTTGCCTTTGCCTGTTTTCTCCAATAAATTCCAGCCACCTCTTGCCAATTGTCTGTATCCCTAATTGCAGTCATCCCTATCTGCAGAATCTCCTTTCTCGATTCCCATGTTGGCTTGGTTCTTAGAATACTTTCTGCTACTTTATGGATATAATATTTGTATGATTATTGTTATTCTCCTTAAAGGCCTGCATCCAAAATCCCCCTGTTTCAACATCATCCCTTTCCACTTTGAATTACAGTTTTCTGCTTATGCAATGTATAGGTGCCTTAACTGTGTAGCTTTGAAATACCCCCTCAAATTGGGTAATTCAAATCTGCCCTGTTCTACTGGAAGAATCAGCTTATCTCACTTGACTCTTGCTTTCTTCCCCTCTGAGATAACGTTCTTCATCTCTTTATTAATTGCTATGCACAACTTCTACTCTGGTTGATAAAATATTCTTGACCTGTGTAAGACTAAAGGGACTAAAAATATTTTTGACTGCTTGTATCTTACTATCCATATAACAAAGTTTGCATTTTCTCAGTTTTTGTTTTATCTTTTGTTTAGTCTCTTTCCACATATCCTTGGCTGCCTCACCAGAACCATTTCTAATCCATATTCCTAAATACTTCAATTTATCATGTCTCTATAAATATGGATATTGGTGAACCAATTCATGTGTGGGTATAGAGTTTACCACTATTGCCTTTGTCTTAGCTTCATTAATTTTGTATGCTGAAAAGATATGAAACTGTCTCAAAATGTTCCATAACACTGCTATGTCTCTGGTTTTGTCAGGTATAAAATAATATCATTTGCAAATACAGCCAGCTTTTCTTGACTATCATGCAAATTAAATCCCTGAATTTCTGAGTCCCTTATTTTCTTTGCCAGTGATTCTAAATATAATGCAAATAAAGGGAAAAGAGGACACCCCTGCCTAGTTCCTCTGATCAAGCAGAAATTATCAGAGTCAACCCCCACCCACTTTAATTTTCACCTCTAATCACCCTTATATTTTTTTCAGGAAGTACAAATGCTTCCATTGCCCTGCTCATAAAGTCCCAGCTTACTCTGTCAAATGCTGTCCGTGCATCAAGACCCACCAACAACAATGGTATTGTCTTACATTTTGCTTCCCTCTGGATCATTAAAGTTCTATTAATGTTGTCAAATGTTTGCCTTCCATCCATAAAACCACATTGATCTATATCTATCTGTTTTGGCATTATGTTTGTCATTCTTTTAGCCATTATATACATGAACTCTTTATAAGCATGTCTTAGTATTGAAATGGGTCTATATAAGCTGGGTCTGATGGATCTTTACCCTCTTTAGGTATTACAGATACCACTGCTTTCTTCCAAGATGTTGGTACTTCTCCTCTTAAAATACTGTTAAACAAAACCCTCCTCATCTTTATCAGTTTTTAACCTCCTAGCTTCCAAACTTCCACAGGAATACCATCTATTCCAGGGGACTTTCCTGTAGATTGGTTATATAATTACAATTTTTATCTTATCTCCTCCTATCCTAATCATCAGTAATGGAGCCTCATCTACCTCTAACCTTGGCATATTTAATTCTTCTACAAACATTTCCAGTTTGTATCTTTTCTTGATTTCCATATTTCTCTGCTTTACACAGATTTTCATAGAATTTCTGAAATATTTCTAATACCTCTACAGGATCTCTTGTTAACTTCCTTGGTATAGGCTCCCTAAGCTTGGCAACAGCCCTTTCTACTTTCTGTTGCCTGAGTAGTTGTGCTAAAAGTTTTTTTGCACTACTATTATTATCAAAAACAGTTGCTTAACAGCCATCTTTCTAAACTTATGCATATTATTAAGGTAATCCCTTATTTTCTGCTTAGTATTCTGCAGTTGATCCACTTCTTGTTCTGTGAGATTCCCCCATATTCTGCAATAGTTTAACATTTGTCAATCCCTCTAAATAATTCTTGTTACTTCTTAACCATAGCCCTCTTTCATTTATTTCCACCCTGTTTTTAAACCCCACCTTAATTTTATCCCACTCCCTAGCTGTATTTTCAGAAGAAATTTATATCCTCTCTAATATCTCCTGAATAATCACCACTACTCAGTCCTTAAATTCCTCACATTTCAACAGATAGGTGGGAAAGTGCCAGTGTCTCATGTTTATTTCATTACCCTGTGTTTTTATTTTTATTTGTGCATGATCTGAAATAGTTATTGGGTGTATATCACTACCTTCAATTAAATGTATGTTCCAGTGAAATGTAAGTTTTGTCTAGCCTAGCCCAGTTTTTGTATATTGGGGAATAACAAGTAAATTCACTCTGAACTCCTAGTACTGGATTCACATCTTTTCTTGCCAAATATTTTCAAAAATGTCTTAAATATCTACACTCTTTTGTTATATTTGCCCTTCTAGACCCCCCACACATCTTCACTATTGAAAAATCAAATTCCAGTCTCAATGTATCAGTAACATTCCTTGATGAAAGCTGATTATTTCTCCCAGAATTTTCTTAAGCTCCATTATAGCAGTTTTCAGTGGAATATAAATACATGCCAGTGTAATCCTCCCCCCTTGCCAGTAGCCCCTTAGTACTACAAATGTCCATGTATTGTCTTTTTTTCTCTTCTATTACTATTGGACCTTTTCTTGCAATTAATATAAGCACTCCTCTCTTCCTTTGCCCCAGGTACTCCAAAAACCTTTCTTTATCAAATTCACATGTTCAGTTCTTTCCATGCATACCTCCTGTAATATAGCTATCTGTGAAACCATTACTGTTTAAAGACATTATAGAAAGTATCATATTCTTGAGAGATTATTATTCCCACCCTTTATGTATAACAGCTTTTTTTTGTTAAATGTCTAGTTTCAGCTTTTATGCTACCTGCATGTACTGTTTGGCAGGTAAATCTTTTATATAGTTGTTTCTTGTCCTCCATTTAAGCCTATGTCATATCTAACAGAGCTTTCAGTTTTATTGAAAACCCTCAAACAAAAATACACAGACACACACACACACACACATACACACACACACACACACACACACACACACACACACACACACACATCCAATAACCCTTAAAACATATTAACTTAATAATGACACACAAAACCATATACATCTTCAAATATTTAGGTTTTTCCCTCCTAACAGAAACAAATGTTCCAAACTGACAGCCACCTGCACAGACATGAGTTAACCTAAAATAAATGTTATACATGTTATATATTCTAAGATGCATGGTTTAGCTTGTGGTTCTATTATGTGCTACCTAGTTTTGTCTGATATTTATGGCTCTCTCAGCTTGGAAAACACTTGACTGCTTTCAGATAACATTTTCTCCAAGCCATATCTCTTTATCAGATTGTCTGCTACAGACATGAGAACCAGACAAAAAACTGTTCATTAGAAAAAGTCATATAATATTCAATATTTTTTTTCATTTACTTGCTTTTACATAAAACATGTTACTAGATTAAGTTAATGACCTTAACTCAGTCTTTTGCCTATGCAAGAATGAGAAAAAGCACACTAATTTATCTTTTGTCATGCTCTTTTAACCAGATCTTTTTTACATTGCAGTGCCTACATTTCTTAAAACTGAACATGGAGAAAGAGAGAGAAAGGGAGAAAGAAACAAAAAGAAAAAAAAAACAGGAGCACCTGTTTACATTAGTATCCCCTTTACACTTAAAAATAACTGAAAAAAGTTTACTTTATAACATGCAAAGAAAATCATGCACCATTTAAATAGCACTATTAAGAAAAAAAATGTTTTACTTACAGTTAATTTTCTCCCTCCTCTTCCCTTATTCGAGTATTTTTCCAAATATTCATGACACAAATTAGGGCATATGCTTTAGAGTCCCCTACAAGTTTAACAAAGTCCAAAAACGTCCAATATTTCCAGATTTTCTTGTTGTCATGTTTCTCAAATATAATTATTGCATAGTAATCCCATATCCAACACTTTCCAAGTTAATGATTGTATTCTGCATGTGTTAATGACATGAAGTAGGGCATATACTTTAGAGTCCCCTACAGGTTTAATAAAGTACAAGAAAGTACATTTCCAGATTTTCTTGTTCTATTACTGTTCATCTTCTTCTCCCAAACCCTGCCTCTACTTAATTTCCTATGTAATCTTGAATCTTCTTATCAACTCTTGTGCTTTTTTCCTTCTCTCAAGCATTTTTTGTTGAAACACAGGAAAAGGTTTCACTGGCACAATTTATCTCTGGTTTTTATTACCAGAAAAACAAGAAGAAGAATCTCTTTCTGTTTCACAGCTAACCTTTTGTTGGACAAACGTTTTGTATTTCTTCCTTAGCAGCACTTCATCAAAAAATTATTTTGTTCCTTCAGGGAAAACTATTTTGAAGATAGCTAGGTAGAGCAGTTTGAATCTCATGCCTGCTTCTCGAAATTTCCTGAATAATGGGATAAACTTACTTTTCTTCTGCCTGTTGTACAATGAGTAGTCATTCTCCACAAACACTTAGCTGTCTCCCACTTTTAGTATTTTGTCCTTCTGCCACAGTTTTGTTAGAATCAACTCCTTCTGTAGGTGAGATTGCATCTTTACTATTAAAGTTCTAGGTTGTTTTCTTGTAGCCAGGTTTGGAGCATACACACAATGTGCCCCTTCAATTCACAATTCCTGTTATGGAATACCTGTCCTGTTTCTTATTTGTGCTTTTATAAAATCAATGCAGTGTGTTCCTTCCAGGTTCTTGGGTACAGCAGAAAATCTCAGGTTTTCCTTATGTGCTCTGTCCTCTAATTCTATTATTTTTTTAAACATCCCTTCTTGTGCAGTTTCATATTCAGCCAGCTTTTTCTTCATTTTGACCTCTAAGCTTTGCAGTTTTATCACCTTTTCTGAATATCTGTTTAAAGCTTCTTCCATTTTTTTCCAGCCTTTTATTGTTTGAGTTATTATACTCCATCAGTGTCTCATTTGTTTTAGTCAGGTCTGTGTGCAGTTGCCTTATATTTTCCTCTATATTACTGAAAGTCATGTTTGGAGCTTACATTGCTTTTTGTTGAAAGGTTACAGTACTTTTTCCAGTCAGTGTTTTTTCTTCACCTTTTTAGCTGATTTTCCTTTGGTCCTCTGTATTTTCTTTTTTCCTGGCATCCAGGCAGTACACTTACTAGCCAGTTAGTGAAAATTATCCACAAGTTTAGGTTTACTGGCTTTCTCTGCTAAGTTTCTGTTTTCACACTGGGAGAGCTAGAATTAAGCTGTTACTCAATGTGCAACCATGTTGGACGTCCCTCATGTTGCGGAACATTTTGAGACAGTTTCATATCTTTTTATGATACAAAATTAATGAAGCTAAAACAATGCCAATAGTGTTAAATTATGTACCCACACAGGAATTGGTTCAGCAATATTCATGTTTATAGGGACATGATAAAACAAAGAATTTATGAATATGAATTAAAAATGATTCTGGTGTGGCAGCTAAGGATATGTGGGAAGAGAGTAAACAAAAGATAATACAAAAACTGAGAAAGTGGAAGTTCTGTTATATGGATATGGATAGCAAGATACAAGAAGTTAAAATGTTTTTAGTCCTTTAATCTTATACACAGGTCAGGCATATTTTTTATCAGCCAGAGGAGAAGTTGTGGATAGCAATTAATAAAGACTTGAAGGATTATATCTGGGAGGGGAAGATGGCAAGAGTGAAGTGAGATAAGCTGATTTTTCCAAAAGCACAATGTGGATTGGGCTTACCCAATTTGAAGGGGTATTTTAGAGCTACACCGTTAAGGCTCCTATACATAGCATAAGCAGAACCCTATAATTCAAAGGGGAAATGGGTGATGACGAAACAGTGGGGAAGCTCAAGAAACAAAGAGAGACTGGGATTTTGGATGCAGACCTTTAAGGAAAATAACAATAATCATACAGACTATTATATTCATAAAGTAGCAGAAAGTATTCTAAGAACTAAGCCAACATGGGACTGGAGAAAAGAGATTCTGCAGATAGGAATGACTGTAATTAGGGATACTGACAATACGCAGGAGGGGGCTGGAATTTATTGGAGAAAACTGGCAAAGGAACCAAGGTATTTGGAGCAAATAACTAGAGAGGGAAAATTAATAGGATGGGAGGATGCCAAGAATTTATTTGGACTGCAGGTTAGACATTCCTTCCCTATCAAGGATTGATATCAGATTACAGGCAAAGAGAAATAAATAGGTGGGTCCTAAATGAAAGAACAGCACTGGTAGAGTTTTTAGTAGAATCTAGAACAGAAGCTGCTGTTAAAAAGGAAAAGTTGGTAAAGCATGTAAAATGTTGCATGTTAACTGTAAGACGCAATCAGAGGAGGTAAGAAAGGACTGAGAAGTCAGAGTGGATAAGCAATTCACAAAAAACAATGAGGGATATATGTTTATTCTCCCAAATATGCAACAAAATCTATATGATTTAGAATTTTGCTTGGAAATGTTTATATAGATATTTTTATACCCCAAGTAGACTCCAGAATTTTTTTTCTCAAGTAGACAGCTAATGTTGGAGGTGTGAGGGGTTGGGAGGGTGACCTAATGGTTAAGGTGTTTGCCTTACAAACATATTGTACAGGGTTTGAGTCTCACAAGGGATAATTGGCTAGGCTTACAATGGCTCACTAGGGCAGTTAGCCTAGTACTAACCTATGAACCTATGAACCTATGATGGGGACGAAAGAGGTAATTGGGACCATTTTCTCTAGGATTGTAATGAGCTGGCAGACTTCAAAGATTCCCTGCAGACTACTCTATCAGAAGTACTGACTGTGCAAGTTGGTGTAACTAGGGAAATTATTTTTCTGACCTATGATACAGAATCAGCATTGCCTAGATATAGTAGGGCCTTGTTGTGTTTAATTATGGTGGCCGGTAAAAAGCAATCACTAGAAAATGGAAATCAAAGTCTAAACCAACCGTACTAGAAGTAGTGAATATAGTAACAGAGCTAAAACAACTGGAATTGGGATCTTTAGAGTAGGGTAGGAGCAAATTACATAGAAAAAAATGTGAATTTTGGGAACAATACATACAGGTAAGGAATGAGGTTTAAAAGATGATCGGATTTAAACAAGCTATATAATATTTGACTGACAATGTCTGGGTAGATTATCAGTGATGTAGAATGTTTGCAACTGGAATTGTGCTGATATGGTTTGTGATGTAAAATGTTTGCAACTGGAATTGTGTTAATATGGTTTGTTTTAAATTTATATAAATGTATGATTGCCTATGTCATAAGTGATAATTTAATAAATATGTTTCTTGTTTAAAAAAAAATATGGCATGTGATATAAAATGCTTGTAGCTATGATTATGTCAATATGATTTGTTTTCATTTATATAAATGTATGATTGCCTATATCATAAGTGGGTTCCACTTCTAACCATCAAAATTTCAAAACATCGAAATTCTGATTGAGACCAGAACATCGAATTTTGAAACATCAAAGGTTACAAGTGTAACCAAAAAAAAAAAAGAAAAATAAACTTTAACAATTGTATGTAGGGGGGCTTTGCCCCCTGCACCCCCACACCCCCCTACTTTAATATTCCAACTCCGAGTCTGCACTACAGTGGAGTAAAGGGAAATCTCCACTTTAGCACTATATGCAGAAGCGCTAAACAGGAGGTTTTCTGTACCCTATCTGTAGTGCCATCACACAGTATGCTGCAAAAACAGAAACATTCTCCCACCTACACTTACCTTTTTCTTCCCCTTCAAACCTTCAACGTTTTCAAACTCGGTGTCCTGGTCTCGATTATCTGAACTTCGATGTTTTAAACATTTGATGGTTTGAAGGGGAACCCATAAGTGATAATTTAATAAAAATGTTTCTTGTTTAAAAAAAAAAGGAATATTCCTGTATATATTTCCACCATTTCCACTGATATCCAGGATACTTCTGAAGATTCAGAAGAAATCCCCCATGATCATTGTGGTGACTCCCTTCTGGCCCAGGCAACCATGGTTCTGTCTTGTTTTGAAAATGGCCAGGGATTACCACAAGCTTCCTCATAGATTGTATCTACTCACATAGAAACAGGGGTGTTTAATATACCCTGACATCAATCATTTTTGATTGACTGCCTGGATGATAAGGTCTTAACTCCTTTTAGGTACCTGTTTTCTGAGGATGTGCAGCAAGTAGTAACAGAGGCAAGAAAGTATGCTACTAGAAAATAAAATAACAGCAAAATGGAAAAGGTTTTCTAGTTGGTGACAGCACCATAACTAACACTTATTCAGAGCTAGTTGTTCTCTATTTTTGCAATATTTGTGTGAGTTACTATCATATGGCCTTTCTTTTTCCTCCATCAGGGTTCATCAGCCACTTCAGCATGTCTGCCCATGGATCCTCCTCTTTCAATGCAACCTCAGTAAAATGTTCTTGGAAAGGGGCTTTGCATAAGAGGCTTCCAAGAAAATAGGTGACCCCCTCCTTGGGATCTTAATTTTGTGTTAGAGAAGCTAAGACTTGCTCTATTTGGACCAAGTAATCTGGCTGACTTGAGGTTCTTAACATGGAAAACAGTTTTATTGATTGTTCTGAGCTCTTCTGTAGGAAGGGTATCTGAGTTTCAAGCTGTTATGGTGAGTCAACCCTATCTAATTTTCCATAGGGACAGGGTTTCTTTGAGAACCAATCCTAATTGTATGCCTAAAGTGGTATCTGAGTTTACTTTAAGCCAAACTGTTCATCACTCTGTTTTCTTTCCTGAAGCTAAAAATGAGGAAGAAAAGATGATACACCATACCTTGGATGTCCACAGACAACTCAGGAAATACCTTGAAAGAACTAAATCTTTCAAATCTTCAGATCAATTTTCATTTCTCGTAAAGGTAAAAAGAAGGGACAATATGTGCCAAAACAGGCTATTTCCAAATGGTTGTCTAAGAATATTACTTTTGTTATACTCACCATAACAAAACTATTCCAGGCAGGGTCAAGGCCCACTCTACCAGGGTCTTGGCTTCATGTATGGGTTTTTGGAAAAGGTTGGATTCTGGAAATTTTCTAGAAGCTGCTACTTGGTCCTCTGTACATATTTTTACAAAGTACTATAAGCTTGATTCCTTCTCTAGGTCCTGATCAGGCTCTCAAGGAGCTCCTGGACTCTTCTTCCACATCTCAAATGTAGATAGCTAATATAATCTATCTAAGACTACTGCAGCAGTGATCAATATGATAAACAAAATACAGTTGTGTAAGCTGAACATACCGGAAGAGTATATGTCCGAATGATGACTGTTACAGTAGCCGCTCACTCCCCCCATTCGCTTTGTTTCTTGCCATATTTTTTATGCCAGGGTGCGGGCATTTATTTTTGTTTTTTTCTAGTATTGTCCTTTCAGGGCTTAGTCTCCCTCTCTCTGCTGGCAGGGAAGCTTGAAGGGCTTTGCGCACAAACTTTTCTTTTTAGTCAGCTCAGCTTGAGCTGCCTGACAGTTTGGGCACATGGAAGGAGCCCCTTGGAAACTGGCTGGCTGTTATATCCTTGTCAGGATATAACCTATATAGCTAAAGCTACTGCAGGAGTGATCATTCAAACTTCTACTGTTATGGTAAGTTAAACTTATACAACTGTACTTTCCTAAGCATTTCCATTCTTAATATTCAGTCTCTTATGTATTCTGTCTTGTGAATCATTGTACATGATTTATTTTCATTTTGTAACTACCTTCATTCTTATCACTATAATCTTTTTCTCATAACTTTTTGTCTTTTCCTTTTCATACAGTAAATGTTATTGATTCCTTAAACTACTATTCTAAAGCTTATCAGGTCATCCATTCCTATAGTCTTGTCATTGTCTTCCATTCTCCTTGGGTCAGAACATATCTGTCCCATAGGTTCCGTTTGTTTATGTTTAATTTCCCATTTTTTTTCTGTTTGTCTGGCTTTAACTCTCTATTTCTTATCCCTTTCAGAATTTCTAATACACCCATTAATTATGGTCTTTTTTTTTTCTGGAAATGACAGCTGAAAAAATTACTTATGAATGTATGTGCACTACTTGGTTGATAATTTTATGCCGACTTTTAATTCTCATTCTGTTTCACTGTTTTAGTCGTTTTCCAGTAGAACTCATGCACCCGTTGTTTAGGACTTCTAAGCAAGTTCGTCAGACACCAAAAATATGCCCCAAACTGTGCAGAATTTTGATGTGTTGCTTCTTTGGGCTGCAGACAGCTGACATGTAATTGAATTTTTAGAAGTGCTCTCTTTCAATGAAGTTAATTTAGGTTGCACCTTGTGATTAAGCCTCGTTTTATACTTTTAATAATATACTTTTAATATATTTTTTTATAATTGTACTTCACCAGAAGTGTGTATCCCCAGATGAGGACAGAGGAAGAAACTCAGAACTACCAGAATGGTAACCTAAAACTATCTGCAGGATAAGACATGGACAGAATCCCAAGGTAACGTATATTTGTATAAGGAAATTTGTTATCATAACAGTAGAACTTTGAGGAGAGTAGAAGTAAATTAAAATATTTGGGTTTGCTCACCTTATGTTTCCTTCTTTTCCCAGCTGGACTTTCATCAGCTATACCTTGACTCTGTGAGGACCAATGCTGTTCCTGTGCCATCTTTCACTGAAACTGCATCCAGGTCTCAAAATGGTCGTGTATAGTCAGCACTGATACTAGCTTTCTTATGTTTTTTGAGCTTTTTCTGCACTCACTAAGAAGTATTTTATGTTGCAGATTATTATCATTTGTTTAATAATTTAACTGTCAAAGCTATTCAGCAGAATGGCAAGCAATACTTATGTACTCTTAGGAAGTGGATAGTTACAGGATTCCCTATAACACTGGTTTATGAAAACCTAACCCACCCACCGCCAAACTCTTCTAACTGACAGTGCTCAGTAAATGTGTGTGCAGTAGTTTATGAGGTAAGTTGCAAAATCTTACAGAAAAACATTCCTGAATATACTGCTAATGCTGATGTTGGCAAAAAAAGATGAATTCTGGTTATTGAAAGAATGCGTCTATATTATCTTAGCGAAGTTTCAGAATATCGAATCTGATATGGTCGACACCATATCATCGAATTCTGAAATATAGAAAGATAAAAAAATGCCTAAAAACAAAAATAAATACTTACCTTTGTGCCCCCCCACCCCACCCCCCTACTTAAATATACCAACTCCGAGACCTCACTACATTGAACTAAACGGAAATCTCCCCTTATGGAAATTTCTGTTTAAACATTCAATGTTTTTTGCTTTCGCTAATCTGGTGCTGATGATATCAGCTTTGATATTGTCAGCCTTCGACAATGTGAAGTAGACCCGAAAGAATAATTTATTAGTTTTGCTGAACTCTGTTGTAGTAGCTGAGTTGTCTATGTATATCTAGTA
The DNA here is from genome assembly GCF_019279795.1 of Protopterus annectens. NCBI lineage: Eukaryota > Metazoa > Chordata > Ceratodontiformes > Protopteridae > Protopterus > Protopterus annectens. The sequence continues at coordinate 1,691,295,094 of NC_056739.1, forward strand.
AGTGCTAAAGATGTTCTTCCTTGTGTTGGCCTGGATAAAATGATGATAATTTAATGGACTGATACAGGAGCACTCCTGAAATAGCCTTTAGCATGAAGAAGGAATTAGGCCTTAAAACATTTTTTAATTACTGGACACCAAGTTAGGTGGTACGTACATAAAAGCTTGCAGTTCTGAAATCATTTTGCCTTAAGTAATACCTACCACAAAAATATTTTACTATATAACTGCTGTCTCTTCTGGTTCAAAGGGGAAAAAGGTTAGCTTCTTCAATTATATATCAAGTCCTAAGGAGATTGGAGATATGGAAATAGGCTAAAACACAAGCAGAAATTGCAGAGGCATAAAACCTGATGGAGGAATAAGACAAATTGATTTCAATAGCTAATTTAAATAATTCAGGTATATCTGTATATGACAATATTGAGGATCTAGCCCTTGGGATGCAGTTAAAGTGACATACTTGTTCTAATTTTTTAAGGAAGAATTTCTTATATTTAGTCTTCAGGTTTCCTTCAACATATGAATGGGGTAGAAAGGAATCACTGTTAAAAATAAAAATACTGCTTTTCTAAAAAAAAAAAAATACTGTTTTTTTTCTGAGTCTTGAAACTGTAATGTAACATAATGCCATATTACTGTATCAGTATGGACTTGTTTATGTGCAATGGCCCTGATGGATGACTGGTCAGGTTCATTGAAAGAAAATGCCACAGTTGTCTTATCCAAAAATAAACTATGAAAATTAAACAGGCTTTGTCATGTTTTGTGTTTTTTTAAACATCTTTAATAAATATCACATTAAAGCTGTAGCATAGATTCATAGATATTCCAAGGCTACTGTCTCATGGCCATTCTCGCTTTGCCAGTACCGTCCCCCTCAGGTAGAACCTGATTTCCCCGGGATGATGAGTTTACATAGTTCAATAATAAACCAAACCATAATACCGTTGTTATTGTGCAGTATACATATATGTTCACCTCAATTCCTGCCTTCTTTTAAAGTTCCCTCCTCTTCCCAAACACTATTCTGCATGTATTGTTCTCACAAATTTTATTTCTGAGAAATTTGCTCTTTCCCCTTTCTAAAGATACAGCTTCCTATTCTTTTATCCCCTTTACAATATCCAGAACTTCATTTACATTATGAACAGATTATGATTTTCATTTTCTCAGTAATTGCTTTTTTGGCCTCTAATAAGATTAAACTTAGTAAGACCTCACTTTGTTTAGGCAATCTAGATCCAACATCCCAGCTCAAAAGAATAATTACCTTAGTTAAAGCCATTTGTTCCCCCAATAGGTCCATGAAAGACTCAGCAAAAATATTTTAAATCTGCAAATAAAACAAAAGAACCAACTAACACAGCATTGTATAAAAGAATTGTTTAATCCAAAAAATAAAAACAATAAAAAATATGACAGATGAGCACTTTCACAACAAAGGTGCTTCATCAGATCTAAAAACACTGCTGCTTTTAAATTTGTTATTGAACCAGCTTTTATCTGCTCAGTTTGACTCTCTTTCCATAATTTAAAATCTGTCAGCTAGATACATTCCAGAAAACATATTTCAGATTACCTCCCTAATCCCCCATCATATTCACAGCAATTTCTTTCTACCTGAGGAAAAATCCTCAGATGTCTAGTTGGGGTATAAAAATATCCATGCAAAAGCTTCCACAAAAAAGTCTTAAGCGTTCTGGACTTTAGGAATCATAGGAAATACAAGGCTATTTGAACAAAGGCCATGCCTTGCCAATATTCCACCCTCTGGCTCTAGCACCCTTTTCAAGGAGGGCAAGGCCTGTAATTCTCCAAAATATACTAGTACTGCTTCAATGTTTGTACATTATTTGCAGAGTTTTTACACTCTTACTTACTTTGATTTTTTTTGCCATTTTTATCAGCTCTTGAATTTCTGCACTTCTGTCTGCCTCTAAATGTTGGCTGTTTGGTTTACCATTTTAATTTGGTTACATACTGTGCTTTAGGCTTCACTTCAGTGATTTAAAGTTAGAAAAGTTAGGTCTACCCTCTGGTGAGAGTAGAAAGTAGCCTGGTCCTCTCCTGTGCTGATAATCACTAGGAAAACTTAAATGTGCTTGTGGTGATTGGCCAGGGAGTTATTTTGCTTGTTTCCTAATTTTTTTCTGCCTGCATGACATTGTTGCAATTGTGCAAAGCCAGGCTTCACACAGTGGGGGTTAGCAGTGCCCTCTATAGATGCAGTTACTCAGAATCTCCAATTCCCCTAAAAGATCCTGAATACATGACTGCTCAGAGAGTGGCTGTTTTGCATGAAGAGGTGCACTGGTCTAGAAGATTAGAATAAGATTGCTACACCTTTGGGAACGTTATGAATTAGTTTCCTGATGCACAATGTAGTTGGAATGAGAAGTATGAAATAATTTTATTGTCTTCCAAACAATGGACCCATTTCAGCTTGGATTTGTTAAGGGCAGTGAAAAAATATTTTGATCTTACTTGCTTACTTGCTTGGTGTGATGGATCTGCAGTGTTCTTAAGACACTCAGTCTTGCTGGCTGGAATCAAAGTCTGGTTATAATTGCATTCACAGTCTGTTGCATACAGAAACTTGCAGAATATACACTGATACAGCATCTGACTTTAAGAGCAGTAACCAATAACTTTTATAATAAACCAAACTGGACAAACGTTACAGCTTAAAAGTACTGTTCCAACTTTACTTCTCATATAGTACAGATGATGTGAGAGATATAACATTTACCTTGGGACTTGTGTCCCTACCAAACCTCTAAAATAACTGGATTTATACAGCTCTTTATATACAGTTTTTAGTCATGCATAAACATATTTTGGAGAATTGCTTATCCTGTAAAAACAATACTAAACTTCCTTGTTTAACAATGTCTTGTAAGAGACCAGCTTTTCTGACAGTGTGAATATCCTGTAACAGTGTCCTGATGTCCATGTAGAAAAACATATTTTTGAGGAAACACATTGTCTGTATTCTATTTGAATCTGTGTATAGAAACATATGTTCTTATGTCAATGCTGATAAGCATATCTTGTTTTTTATGCAGAAAAACATATTTTTGAGAAAACACATTGTCAGAGATCAGCTTTTCTGACAGTGTGAACATCCTGTATTTTATTTGGATCTTTGTATAAAAACATCTGTTATCCTGTTTTTCCATGCAGAATAACATGTCATTGTTCTTTAAAAGCAGATTTTGCATTTTTGTTCTTGCATACATCCTGTTTTGAGTCTGTAAGGGAAAAATGTCCATTCTTTAAAAGCAGATTTTGTATTTTTGCTCTTGCATACATCCTGTTTTGAGTCTGTAAGGGAAGAATGTCCATTCAGCAGATTCCTTTTCCAAGCCATGGTCATTTAGTATGACTGCTGATCACATATTACTTAAACTTTATTTCTGCATTTAAGCAAGCCTTTTCTTTCAGCATATTTACAACATAATTAATTTCAGACTAATATTCATAAAATCTAACAATTCCCTCTGTTTTTAAACATACTCAAAACATTTTATATAGAAAACACATTAAGAAACAAACCTTTAGTTTGATACAACCAATCAAAATGCAATTTTACATAGTTAATACAATGATATTAAAGTATTACTACCAAAACTGAATGTATTTAAAACTTTTTCTTTTGCAGACCATTCTGTGAAAATATTTTATCAGTTATGAGCTGTGTCTGCTTTAATGTTATTTTTTTTTTAACATGATCAATTTATTCTTTTGCAATCACAGAATTTAATTTATGACTTAGAACTGTTTCATTAACTCTTTGCAGCTGTTGAATTAACTATGAGACAATAACTACGTGCTACTGCAAGCATTTATACACTACTGAAAACATACAATTTCAATGTCATTTTAACCATAACATTGTGGTCATGTCTTTGAACTGCTCAATAACATCTTGGTAAAATACTGAACTGGGCTTAAATAATAAATATTTGAAAGCTATTATTTTACTGGGGTAAAACCAATGATATTACAACTTGACAAATTACTTTTGAACTTATCACGATGTATTCTTTACAGTATGTATTTACACAGACTGTTTGCTGTTCATGCATTTCAATCTAGTAGGTATCCTGGACCCATTTTTTCTTTAAATATGTTTTTTTCACACATATTCATTACTAGACATTAATTTCATTTGTACTGAATTCTTCTGCATTTGTACATACAATGACTATAAAGTACATTTAGTCTAATCTTACAAATTTAATAACATTAATATTAAGCAAAATCTTGGAAAATGTTTGTCTCTTTAGAAATATCTAGTGGAACTGGCACCAAATGCATATGTCATGTTATTTTAAACTACATACTCAGCAATTAGAAACATTGATGCTTTTTTATACCAACATTGTTTTGCCAAAAACGTATTAAAAATAGTGACCATTCTTGCTATTAGAAACATTTATGCATTTTGCATATCTTTATTCTGTCTTGTATAGCTTTATCAATTTTAAATCATCTCTTGTTTTTTAAACTATCTCTTGTATAGCTTTACAGTTTAACAGGTTGTAAATACAATTTAATACTAAACAATACAATAATAACCATTATGATAGCTATTAACAACTTGTAAAATATCTTATCCTGTCAGGTTTAATCCAGTTTACCAGTATTTCTAATACACTAATACCTGTTTTTCCTCTCCCTAAAAGAGTATTGTCAAGAAGGAATGAGATATTTTTTCCTCTAGCTTGTTTATTTTTTTCTGTAGCTTTATTTTAGACCCTTGTGCAGTACTGCTTATACAGTCAGTGTAAAACTGAGAAAGTGCCCTTCCCCCTTATACAGTCAGTGTAAAACTGAGAAAGTACCCCTCCCCCTGTAGTACTTCAGCACTGTTTACCTGCCCTATGCTGTGATAATAGAATGTATGTCAGCCCAACACTTTGGTTATACATTTATTTTATTAAATTATGAACTTTTGTCTGATTTGATAATTTTTTATAAAGCTTTTGCTGTTTACTACCACTAGTAGGCATTTACATTCTCCTGCACAATTGATTTGAACTGTATATATACTATAGCCCATTTCCTGGCTGTACTTGATACAACTGAGGTTTTTTCTTTTTTGTCCTTTTAACATTTACTTGCAAACAGATTATCAGTGACATCTATGCACAATTGTGGCATTTTATTACAATTACCAAATAGTGTTGCCTGTAAACATTTTAACAATTATGTTTTAATAACAATGATGCTTTAGAAAAACTCAAGCTACTTATCTGGCAATCAGTCTTGTTGTTTATCTTATCTTTCCAGCATTTCCTGTAACTATTCATTCAGTCTAGGAAGGTCTTAGCTCACATTTCATACTCTATAAACTATAGTTAATTCTTTTAGCATTTTTCCTTTAATGTGATTGTGATTTGCATAACTATGCATTTATACAACATAAATGGACATTATTGTACAATTACCTTACATGGATTTCAGTATTTTTTATTTATTTATCTATTTAACTATTTAACTGTCCTGCCATTAATTTTACAAAAACTGTTTGACTAATATCATCTGTGATTTTCTTTTTAAAATTCAGAACTTTAACTGTTTGGTGTTACTATATAATTATAAACAAATTGTAAAAAACAAAATAGATATTAGTTTAACCAACACATTTATATTTATATTATTTATATTTGCTAATGTCTGCCTTTTGCTTTTGTGTATTGTAAACAAATGTACTCTAGATGAAAAGAACACACATGCATGTCTGTCTTGTATATGTATATCTTTATACAAGCATGTCATGTCTTGTGACTTTAAATTTTTACTCATCTATTTTTATTTAATTTTATACACTAGAACAGGTTTGTTTACCTTTTGACTATGCTAATGAATGGCATTCATATGCTTTACTTTACTGTAGTACTGATAGATGTCTTGCTTTAACTGAATGAAAGTAAAACATTTAAGAATGATTTGTCCAGACATCACATCCTACCATCCTACCATGTATGTTTAACCATTTTCAAAACATAAACATATTATAAAATATATTTCTTTTGCACAGATTAACTGTGTATGCAGGAAGTTCCCAGTCTCTGTCAGTTCAGCTAATTTATTTCCTTTATCCTGCAACTGCTGTTGAATTTTCTGGAATGTTGTATGGTCTTTCTGACATTCTTTAGTAAGCTGTTCTGTTGAATTTGAAACTCCTATGCACTTTTGAAAAGATGTGTGTATAACTTGTCTAAGCTTCCTGAACTCATTGTGTCTGTCTTTTAGAAGTTTACTGCATTCCTTTGTAACAAAATGTACTAGGGGTTCTATCAGTAACTGATTTGACTCACATGTGGTGACAGGACATAACTGTTCAACATCAGAATGTAATGGAAACACTTTACCCTTAGTTAATTCTTCAGATCTGTCTTTACAGTCTATTTTTTTAGCAATATGATGCAATATTATTTTATGACATAATACACAAAATGCAGTTTTTGTTGAAGCACACAATAAACATTTGTCATATTTCACATGGTTTTCTTTGCGATACCAGCCAAATATTGTAATACATTTGCATAATGCCTTACTATCAACCTGCCCTAATAAGGTTTTACATTTACTAATGTGCTGTGTATACCAACATAGCATTTTTTTACATTTGCTTAAATTATGCATGAAAATATCCATACTGTCGAATAGCAACCATACTAAAAAATGTGACATAGAAAAAAGTCTTACCAGTGAGCAAGAAAACAGGTGATCAGGCTGTTGTTGCAGATGGCTGGAAATTTTTCAAAGTCACTTGAGAAGCTGGGAAAGCACAACAGGCAGTGGACTGATGGGCTAGTGGATATCCCCCTTTTTTTTAGTGAATTTATGGCACTGCGAATTTCTTGAACTAGTCTCACTCCGGATTGTAGACGTCTAAAAAACTTTACTACTGCAAGCTGCATAAACTGGAATACTTCTGTTTAGGATTTACACATACGTACAAATGTTAGTTACTGCAATTTAACTGAAGTGACCCTCTGCAGGGCTTACCATCACTCCTCCTGTGTTTGAATGCAGATTGTAGGTTCAAATGCAGGCTAGCTTGCCATTGAAAAAATTATATGGAGCTAGTCACTCAGCTGCCTCGCCATTGAAAAAATATTTTGAGATTTACTTGCTTACTTGCTTGGTGTGATGGATCTGCAGTGTTTTTAAGACACTCAGTCTTGCTGGCTGGAATCAAAGTCTGGTTATAATTGCATTCACAGTCTGTTGCATACAGAAACTTGCAGAATATACACTGATACAGCATCTGACTTTAAGAGCAGTAACCAATAACTTTTATAATAAACCAAACTGGACAAACGTTACAGCTTAAAAGTACTGTTCCAACTTTACTTCTCATATAGTACAGATGATGTGAGAGATATAACATTTACCTTGGGACTTGTGTCCCTACCAAACCTCTAAAATAACTGGATTTATACAGCTCTTTATATACAGTTTTTAGTCATGCATAAACATATTTTGGAGAATTGCTTATCCTGTAAAAACAATACTAAACTTCCTTGTTTAACAATGTCTTGTAAGAGACCAGCTTTTCTGACAGTGTGAATATCCTGTAACAGTGTCCTGATGTCCATGTAGAAAAACATATTTTTGAGGAAACACATTGTCTGTATTCTATTTGAATCTGTGTATAGAAACATATGTTCTTATGTCAATGCTGATAAGCATATCTTGTTTTTTATGCAGAAAAACATATTTTTGAGAAAACACATTGTCAGAGATCAACTTTTCTGACAGTGTGAACATCCTGTATTTTATTTGGATCTTTGTATAAAAAACATCTGTTATCCTGTTTTTCCATGCAGAATAACATGTCATTGTTCTTTAAAAGCAGATTTTGCATTTTTGTTCTTGCATACATCCTGTTTTGAGTCTGTAAGGGAAAAATGTCCATTCTTTAAAAGCAGATTTTGTATTTTTGCTCTTGCATACATCCTGTTTTGAGTCTGTAAGGGAAGAATGTCCATTCAGCAGATTCCTTTTCCAAGCCATGGTCATTTAGTATGACTGCTGATCACATATTACTTAAACTTTATTTCTGCATTTAAGCAAGCCTTTTCTTTCAGCATATTTACAACATAATTAATTTCAGACTAATATTCATAAAATCTAACAGGCAGGTCATGCTTACTCAACCTGGTGGATGTTTTTGAAAAGGTCACCAAAAAAGTGGATGAATGTAAAATGATACACAATGCATACCTTGACCTGGCCAAAACTTTTAACACAATCCCCCACTCAGCATAATACAAAAGCTAAATAAAATGGGAATAAACTCCTACATCACCTGTTGGATTACTAACCAGCTCATAGATAGGCTGCAGGAAATCAACATAAAGGAAGTTGCCTCCACAAAGAAACCCATCACCAGTGGAGTCCCCCAAGGTTCTGAGCTGAGACCTCTCTTGTCTGGCATGTACTTCTCTGAAGTAAAAGCTAATAATAAAGGGCTCTGGCTGACTAAGTTTGCAGATGACTGCAGGAAGGATTGTTCCAAAACAAATAACTGATACCAAAATTATGGACTGAAACTCCAATAACTATTGCAGATCATGCAACAATAATAGCTAAAATAAAAAACACAGGGTAATGAAATGAAAATGAGACAATGGTGCTTTCCTACCTATCTGTTGAAAAGAGAGGAATTTAAAGAATGGGTAGTGGAAATTACTCAGAAGCTATTAGAGAAGATAGACATTTCTTCTGAAAATATATCTAGGGAGTGGGATAAAATTAAAGTGCAGTTTAAAAATAGGGTAGAAATAAAAGAAAGGGAGATATGGTCAAGAAGTAACAGGAGAGGGGCATGGCCAAGATATGCCCTAGCTAACAGCAGTTTTCTTCAGCTCTACCACGTCAGAATTTTATGACAGGATTTATTCATTTTAGTCAATCCTAATACTTTTTTTATTCAGTATATGATACTTTTAAGTATCCTATAGGACTGTATTAATATACTTTTTACAAATTTTGAGATATTCCTGTCAAAAGAAGACTGAGCAGTTTCTCTTCTCCTCACACTGACTAAAGATGATCTTCTCCAAGGCAAAATCTCAGGATTCTACACTTAAAATGGAACTACAATCTCTCCTAACAAATATTCAGGAGCTGTGTATGAAAATAGAATAGATACAAAATTAGACAATTTTAAGAAGTGCTCAAAACAAGTGGAGTTGTTACATGAAGGCTTACAACAACAGAAATCTCAGATCACAGGTACTGAACAATCACTGAATGACATTGATGGAAGACTGTTTGAAGGAGAAACTCAAATAACTAATATTCAATTTCTTTTAAAGCAAAACTCTTTACTTCAGCTTAACGTGGAGTATTTAGAAAACAGGTCATGCAGGAACAATATAAGAATTTTTGGACTTCCTCATAATATTGAAGATAACAATTTGGTTAATTTTTTATCTACTTGGCTGCCTAAAGTATTGGATCTTCCTGAGACTTTTATAGCATCAAAAGAGCACACAGATCTCTTTCTTCCTCTTCAACCAATAGTACCACTACCACTAAATCTGCAATAGTAAGATTTATTTCTACTCAGGACAAAGAATTAGTGCTTAAAACTGCATGGTCCAAGTCACCCATTAAAATTGACAGCATTATTCGTTTTGATAATGACTATTCATCTACTGTTATCTCGAAAAGGAAATTATTTTTACCTCTGATTAGAGAACTTAAAAAGAAACAAATAAAATCTCATCTTTGTTCCCTGTGAGACTAAAACTTTTTTGGCTGATGGTCCTAAGACTTTTGATGACCTAGAATCTGCTGTGACATATATTACATCTAAAAAAATAATAGATAAAGTAGAAAATATGGAATGGGCTATTGCAGAAAACAATTCCTGGAAATCATCTGATAAAAAAAAAAAAGAAGTTGAAAAATAATTGACTTGTCTTAGGCTTATAGGTTCATAGGTGTGTACTATGCTGATGGCCCTGGAGCCTTTACAAGCCAAGCCCATAGAAGTGCCCTGGCATTGTGCCACCCGACATTAGTTCCCAGTGCCTCTATCAAGTAGAGCCACTAGAGTGATCCCCAGGGTGAACTTTCTATATACCATCCGCTCATCGAGATTTCTGTTGAAGAGGGCCAATGAGGTGCTCTGCTTGACATGTATGGGAAGTCTATTTCAGAGCATAGGCAGTCTCTGGGTTATGAACCTATCCCTCCAGCATGTTCTGTTGATTGTGGTAATGAGGTTGAGGTCTCTGGAGTGTGTGGTGCGGACGGATTGGGATTTCTTTACATGCAGCATTTCTAACACAGCTGGGTCAGATATGGCTTTGTATGTCAAGCAGAGATCGCCTTTTAGTAGGTGATATGAGACAGAGAATAGCTAGAGTTTTTTTAGTCTGTCCATGTAGGATATGTGTTTAAGGCCTAGGATCCTCTTCATGAGGTACTTTTGTGGCCTTTCCAGCTGTTGCAGGTGTCTAGTGAGGTACATGCCAAATGAGGCACTATACTCGATGATTGGCCTAATGAGGGAAGAGTAGAGAGAGATGATGACCTCTTTCTTCCTGGATGCAAAACCCTTGGTAATGAGATGTGCCATACAGAAGGACTTTCTGACCACAATGGCAATGTGGTGGTCGAAGGAGAGGTTGCTGTCAACCTGTGTCCCCAGATCTCTTGTAACGCCTTCAGTGTTCAGTGGGCTCCCATTGATGTGGTAATTAGTGGGAACTGAGTTTTTCCCAAAGGGGATGATGAAGCATTTTTTGGCATTAAGCTTAAGGCCATGATTTTGACATCAGTCATTGGGCTCAGTGAGGCCTTTCTGTAGGATGTCTACATCACTTGGGGAGTTAATAATGGCTTCGAGCTTGCAGTCGTCTGCAAACTTGGTCAGCCAGAGTCTCTCCGTGTTGGCCTGGACTTCTGAGAAGTAGATGCCAAACAGGTGAGGACCCAGGACCAATCCCTGTGGGACTCCACTAGTGGTATGAAGAAACCCTGTAATCCATTTGGTTACTTTCCTTGACTTGTCCTATTATTTTCATTGGTGATATGAATGAACTCTGTAATTCATCTGGTTATTCTCTCTCTCTTTTTTTTTGTAGTGAGTAAGACTTTAATATTGGCTATGTGAGGAAATGTAGTTTACTGCTCATCTTCTCTGGCGCATTCCTGCTCACGAAATCTTACATGACAATATTTCTTATGTAAATTTTAGGTGGGGTGTCAGATTTCCTGTTAATGGGGTGAAATATGGGTCGGATAAAGACCGTGGCTTTCAGGATGCAGTTCTTGAATTGTTAAAGTCATTGTCATGTGTATATTTATATTACAGCAAACTGCCAAGCTGCCTTTATGCCCGGTGCCTTTTGATAGATTTATTTATTTATTGACATTTGTTAACCAGGTTTGTCCAGCTGGGCTTGTGGCCCATTTTCAGTGGAGGCCCGAGAAGAAAAGCTCCAGTAGTACATTTTAAACAAGTACAATTTTAAATAATATTGATATAATAGCAGTTATAACAAAAAGATTCACATATGTTGGGTTACATGCATAAAGATAAAGTTGCATTAAAAAGAAGCTAAGTAACAATTTTACATTGATATAGTTCAATAGGTCAACAATAAACATTGTTTGTTTGTATAAAATTATGCAAATGCATAGTAGACACATTGGAGAGAGAGGTGTAATGAGGTACTAAGTATGGTCCTTTTGAGGGTATATAAAGGAAAGGAAGACTAGGTAGGGTCATGGCAAGGGCAGGTTCTGAAATTGAGAAAATAAGCTTTTAGTTCATTTTTAAAGTGTGAGGTGTGGGAGTTTCAACGTAAGTCAAGGGGAAATTTGTTCCAAGCATGGGCAAGGGAGTGTTTGCAGAGTAGTTTGCCTACTGACCTTTTTGGGTGGTAGATATCAAGTAATTGTTGGTTAGAAGTACGGAGGGTCCAGGATGGGATGTAGATGGAGACTAAGGATGATAGAAATGGACAGAAGGAAGGTCTATAAAGAATAGAGTGTAGCATATGAAATTGATAAGATAGCAGAAATTGGGGAAGTTCAAGCCACTGAAGAGAGTTTAAAGAAATGCAGTGGTGTGAGTTGTATGGGGAGTTAGTAATGAATCTGGCTATTTTATGGTAAGTCTGTTGGAGTTTGTTTAGAGTTGAGGCCTGGATATTGGTAATAACTGGGGCGGCATATAAGAGGGAGGGGAGGAGGAGTGCCTGGCCCAGGGTAAGTCTAGATTCAGGGGTTAGGAATTTTTTGTTCCGATATAGCAGACCTAGTTTCTGGTTTGTTTTTTCATACATTGGAGTATGCGTAGGCTGAACTTTAGTTCATCATCGATAATGACCCCTAGGAGTTTTGTGTGGGTGTCAGGTTGGATAGTTGTGTTGTTAGAAGATGTAATAAAAAAGAGGTTTTGTGATGAGAAAGAGAATGGGGAAGGAAAGTAGGAGTTCGGTCTTTCTGGGATTTAGGATCAATTGGTTGTGACAGAGCCATTGTTCAGTGGATAGTAGGGCCTGTTGGGTCAGGGAGTGTAGTTCAGGAATGTTATTTGAGATGGATATAAGTCTAGAGTCGTCAGCATACTGAATAAGGGAGGATTCTTTGCATGAGGTGTAAAGATCATTGGTGAATATGTTAAACAAAAGGGGTCCCAAGATGGAGCCTTGAGGAACACCAGTGGAGATGGGAAGGAAAGGTGAGGAGGATGAGAGCCATTTGACAGATTGTTCCCTGCCAGATAGCTAACTATTAAACCAGGCAAGTGCGGAGGGGGATAGGTGGAGATTTGCGAGTTTGGATAGTAGTAGAGGATGAGAGACAGTATCAAAGGCTTTGGAGAGATCTAGGAAGAGACAAGAAATTAGTTTATTGTTGTCTAGGGCCTCTGCAGTGATATGAGTGAAGGAGAGGAGGGCAGTGGTGATGCTGTGGTGAGGACAAAATCCATGTTGGGTAGGGGTAAGTAAGTGGTGTGTGAGGAGGTGATTGAGAAGCTGTGAGTGAATGCATTTTTCTAATATCTTGGAGAGGGGGGACAGAATGGCAATGGGTCGGTAGTTTGAAGGGTCAGTGGAGTTTCCACCTTTATGAAGAGAATAGTGAAGAAAGATTTCCAAAGGGTGGGGACAATTGATTCCAGAATAGATCGATTAATTAGTATAGATATAGGATAGGCAATTGAGTCAGCAGCAAGTTTGAGGAATGTAGGAGATGGATTGTCAGTGGAAGGAGAGCAAGATTTTAGCTTGAGTAGTAGAGATTTGATGTAAGTAATGGGAACTGGCTCAAAAGAAAACAAAGTTGTGTTAGTGGGACTTGGAGGGGTAGGTGTTGATGTAGAGTTTGGCTTAGAGGTTACCAGATTTTGGATGGAAGAGATAAAGTGTTTTTTCAGAAGGATAGCTGTTTCCTGAGAGGAAGAGTTAGGGTATGGGGAGGGATTAGAGGGCTTTCCAGGATAGAGGATGTTGTTGAGAGTTGACCAAAATTTTTGAGGATTGGATTTGTTGTTAAGCTGAGCAGAGCTATAGTATAACTTTTTGTCATTAGTTGTATGTTTTTTTGCAAGGTTCCTCAGTTGCCTGTATTTTTGAAGAAAAACTGGTTGTTTAGTTCTAGTCCAGGTTTTCCAAGCATGATCTCTTTGTTTCATAAGGGACCTAGTCTCTTTAGAGAGCCAGGGAGCATGATTTGATTTTACTCTGATCTTCCTAGAGGGAGCTAAGGAGTTTAGAGTATTCATGAAGATGCTATTGAAAGTGCTTACAGCATCGTTTAGGGGGAGGTGTTTTAGGATGGACCAATCTATGTTATGGAGAATGGAGTTAAATTGGGATTAATTGAAAGTCGATAGTTTTCAACAGTCTTTGATAAGGTGGGGTTTAGGAATATGGGAGTAGTGTCTTAAGATGGTGGTAGGGAGATGACAAAGGAGGGAGTCAGGTAAGGTGGTGGGATTGTGGTATTGGTGCGGAGAATTGGTAAGGATCCAGTCTATGATGGAGCTGTAAGTGGAATTTTTATGGAAGCGAGTGGGAGATGTTATAAATTGGTGGAAGCTGTGTAGGTGGATACTGAGTTGGGGGGAGTCAGTTGTGAGTTTGGACCAATCAATGTTGACATCACCAAGCATAAGTGTCTCATATGGTATGATGTGGGAGAACCAGGACAGGATGTTTTCAAGAATGGGCAGTTACCAGGAGGAAGGTAGATAGATGCAATTGCAAGTTTTTGTGGGGATTCAGATGGCAGTTAAGGATGATGATTTCAGCTGGGAGGAAGTCAGGAATTGGGGAAGGGTATGGTGAGAGGTTAAGGTTGTTTGAGTAGAGGATGGCCACGCCACCACCTTTTTTTACAGGTCTATCAGATCAGAAGATATTATAACCTGGTGGGAGTATTTCACTATTTGAGATTTGTGGCTTGAGCCAGGTTTCAGATAGGGAGAGGATGTGAGGGGTATTGAGAGCTATCCATGAGTGCAGCTCAGTGACTTTATTTGCTAGACTCTGAATATTCAATGAGTAAATAGCAAAGTATTTGGATGGAGATGATTGTTGTGACTGAGGTTGGTGACTGTTAGAGGAGTAAGATGGGGGCAGTGTAGAGGTAGTTTTGGGGAGAGAAGAGGGGCCAGGGTTGGGATGGATATCTCCAGAACAAAGTAGGTTTTTAGTGAGGAGAGAGTGTGTAGTAGATGCTAGATGGAGTTTGTATATTTTTTACTTAGCTCTGTGGGAAGGTTTAAAAAATGTATTATGGATAGTTTATATAGATTTGTGGTAGAGGTAGTAAAGAGATTAGGGCAGATAGTAAAAGATGAAGTAGTTGGATATATGTTGCATGAGTGAGAAGATGGTGAACATAGGAGTGGGTCAGAGAGATTGGAGTGGTAAGAGGGGGAGATAGAGAGAATAAGGAGTAGTGTAGAAGATATTAGAAAATAATACATGTTTTGTTAAGAGAGTATCATTTCAGGTTTTATTGTGGCGCTTGTTTCTGATTATATCTGGGCTTAGATCACTATTCACTTGGCTATTTTCTTGTTCATTTTTGCTGTTTGAATAGTGTTCATTTGTCTGGACTGGTATGTTATTCATTATGGTAACAGGCACAAGCCGCCTCTTATTTATTTATATGACTGACATAAGCTTTCCCACTTAAAATAGGTTTTATTCTACTTTTTTCATCTTTGAAACGTGAAAAAGTCAGTCACAAGATGCCTTGCAATTAAAAGAAGCTCTTCATAAATATGCACAGCCACGGACCTTACAGGAAGCACGTTATGAACTTTAACCTTGGATTGAGTCACTTGAATGGAATGCTGAAACAGTGATCTGACAGCACACTACCATCAAATGAACAATGATCATTTTTTATGAAGTATGTATGCCTCTCTTCTATGTTTTCTTTTTTTTTTTCTTCTTTTTTTTGATAATAGGTGAAATATTTCTATGAGATATTACCGGAAAGCAGCATAATAACATTTATGTCTACATTAAGTAACCCTGACTAGAGAACTTAAAACTGGAAAGGGAAATATGAGAAGAACATAGCAGAAGTAAGTGTTTAACAGCTTCTTTTGCTTATATCATGATTTAGATTTTTACAATGTAAATTCACATCTAAATTTAATTTAATTTAATTTAATTTAATTTTTGTGACATCCTATTGACTACATCTTATACAGTTAATCATACAGACCCTCTCTTACTTCAAGTGTGTGTAATGTCTACAGACAGCAGAATGTTTAAACAATTGCACAGCTTCATATATGCTGTTCTTTGGAATAATTAAACCCACAGAAGGAATTTGATGACTTGTGTTTAACTTGCTATCTTCAAGATATGACTACCTGTGTTACATATGTAGTGATTGTTGACTTGGTTTTATCGGACTATTAATTCTGATTGTCTTTATGGCTGTTTTTTTTTTTTTAGGAAGTCTACTAAGGATCTTAACTTACTCATTCAAGTTTGCACTTTCAATGCTCAGATGATTATAGTTATAAATATTTACTGATATTACCTTATAGGTTAACTTGTAGATTTATTAGACTTCAGTGCTCTATAATATTTTTCTGTACTCTTAAACATATTACCCGAGATAATTTATTATGATACAAGACTTTATACAATCTCTTTAATTATCACTACCTTAGATACGTCATATCAGCGCTCTAAGGGAGGGAAGTATAACACAACATGTGCTGATACCATTTTCTAAAGTTGTGTCTTATTTCCAATCACCAATTGGGCTGCTCCAAAATGATGGGGCTAATGTATATTTGGTACCAGCCTTAAACAAATTGTTTTGGTTTTAGAGAATCATGTCTCTTGGATATTCTTATAATATTATGTTTAGTATCTTATAGGTAGATGTTATTATCTCTAATTGCTTAGATTCAGTATATTTAATACTTTCTCCTATGACTGGTTTCCCAAATGATAAAATATTGCTTATGATTTACTCTAGTATATATCAATGGCTTTTAGCTTAAGTTGTCTCTGCTTGTAATAAATATATAATTTTAAATGATATTAATATATTTGTTTCTCTTCTCTGATAAAGCTACTTGGGATGTTGAAATGCTCATTTGAAATACAACAGAAATGTTATTGTTACATTTGCTGATCTAAGTTTTCAACTCCAAAATTCTTTTAATATAAATACTGAATTTATGGCTTCTGACATTATTACATGACAAACAATATGTAATTAAGTGATAGAGTTTGAATACATACTGTTGATTTGTAGGTGAGTGATTTGAGTAGCAATGCTGCTCTGATTGGGAGTTTAGAATTCCAAGATTTGGTTAGGAAGTTATAAAATTTTGGTTCTAATGTTTTTGTAATATTCAAGTCTTTTCTTGGTGTTCACTGTATATATAAAATCTAGTTCCAGCACTTTCTGTACTATAAATGACTTATTATTCATCAGTATATATATATATATATATATATATATATATACAAGTTTTGATGGAATGTTATTTTGTTTTTTCGTACAAAGTAATTTGATGGTCAGGTTTTATTTAAATCTCCTATTTAATCAAAATGTTTCTTTTGAAATGTTTATCTATTAATATTGATGATCTAAATAATGGTTGTAAGAGGGAAAGTTTACTTAAAAACTTGAAATTACATAAATCTCATGTAGCTTTCTTACAAGAAACACATTTGCTAGAAGAAGATATAGATAGACTCAATGCCAGATGTTATATGGTTTTATCTAGTTCACATCATTCCCAAAAGAAAAGGGAAGTAGCTATTTTACGGAGTAAAACTCTACCCCTTCCCAAAGTTATTGATGTTTATAAAGACAACAAATGAATGTTCTGTTCTATTACATTAGAATTTAATAGAAAGCTATTCACTCTTATAAATATCTACTGGATTCTAGGAATTGGGGTTAATACAGTGAAACAACATCAAATCAGACAGTACACGTATCCACAGGTAACATTATCTTAGCCGGAGACTTCAATTGTATTCTTATTGACAAAGACACTAATGCTTCTGGTAAGAGGCGAATACTATCCTCAGCTAAAAATCTAAAAGATTTTATTGATATATTTTATATGAGAGATGTAAATGATTTTTCTGATCTAGACTCGTTTCTTTATGCACATTTTTCTCACAGACATGGTACATATTTTAGAATTGACAGGGTATTTATTTCAAATGAGTTACTTAATAGTTTAAATAAATCTAAAATAATTTCTTGTCACCTTTCGGATCACAATGCTATATCCTTTGACTTAATAATTAATATAAACTATTATACACAGATTAAAAGAATTCCAGCATAAATAACAAAACTAAAAGATTTTAAAGATTTTCTTACCTCAGAAATTCATTGTTTTATCAACACTAACAGTTCACATGATATGTCTGAGATATACATATAGGATGCACTAAAAGCTTACCTATATGGAAGAATTAGTAATTGGTGTAATAAAAACCAATGAGATAAGGACTTGTATGAAATAAAAATGAAACTTGATAACTTAAAATGATGAAATCGCAGATATTAATGAAAAGGAAAAAAAGAAGAAATTAATGTATTAAACAGTAAATATTTGGAAATACTAAATCATATAATGAAGATAAATCTAGAGAAATTTAAATGTATGAATTACACTGTTAATCCTAAATCCCTTGCTCATCTGGCTAATAAGACTAAGAGACTTAGTAGATTGAATCATATTAAAGAGATTTACTCATCAAACAAAAAGACAAATGTTACAGATTTATCTGATATATTGATGGAATTTAGGGAATACTTTATTGAAATTAATCAGAATCCCAACATATTAGATTTTAAAGAAGTGATAAAAGCATTTGTCAAAAAATATATTAAACAGAAATTGTCAAAATTACAGATTGAAGCTTTAGATGAACCAATCTTGTTTTCTGAAATACAACATCAAATAAAAAACTAAAGCTAAATAAAGCACCAGATAATGATAGAATCCTTCATGAAATTTATAAAATAATGCCCAAAGAAGCACTACTTTTATTACACAAAGTCTTTTCTCTTTCTCTCGAGAACTAGTTAATATGCCATCCTCTTGGGAATATACTCTCATCTCTCCCATATTAAAGGCAAACAAAGATCCTGCTAAGTGCTCCTCATATAGGCCAATTTCTCTTTTAAATGTGGATTATAAAATGTTTATGTCCATTTATGGTAACAGATTGAAGATATTTCTCTCAACTCTGGTCGATGAAGATCAAACAGGCTTTGTTTTAAATAGAAGCACACATGATAATGTTAAGAGAATCTTAACCATAATTGATTCTGCCAAAAAAATTAAAAGAAAATCTAACCATAATTTGTTTGGATAAAACGTGTGCTTTTGACTCTGTTTAGTTGGGATTATCTTTTTCTTATCTTAGAAGAATTACACTTCTCTAATAATTTCATCCAATGTATCTCTCATCTCTATAAAACATGTCAAGCCTACATCAAAATAGGCACATATACAGCACAGAACATACATACAGTCAAAGGGACTAAACAGGATTGTCCTTTATCTCCCTTACTCTTTACACTAGTAGTGGAACCTTTAGCTAACTTGATAAGAATTAATTCAGATATTAAGAGTTTTGATATAGGTTTAGATGTGACATCCAAAATCCAACTGTTTGCAGATGACATTCTTATTACTACTATGGGAAATAATGCCTCTGTCTCCATTGTTTTCAAGACTATGAAGGACTTCCAAAGAAAATCAGGTTTAATTTTCAATGATAAGAAAACAAAGCTGCTCCCTATTTATCCAAATAACAATAGTTTAGATGAACAGTTTAATAAATACTTAGCTTCTTTGGATGGATTAACTTATTTAGGAATAGTATTAACTAGAAATATTAATGATATTGTAGATCTTAATTATAATAAAGCCTTTGACTCCAATAAAAATCGCATAAATAAATGGAATAAGCTTCCTTTTACTATGGACGAGAGGCTCTCCATTATTAAAATGAAAATTTTACCAAATATGTTATATAGTGTGCAGTCCCTCTCACTACCGCCTTCTAGAGCATATATTAAAAAGTTGAATTCTTTGATTTTAAAGTTCTTAAGGTTCCCAAATAAACCTAGGGCAGCTTTGGTTCATCATTTGAGAGACTGGTCTGAAGGAGGGATTGCTTTACCAGATCTGGAACTATATTCAATGGCTTCAGTTACAAAAAACATCTCTTTATTAACAGATAAACATTATACAGCTAAATGGAAGACATTCTTAGAAACTCTGTGTTTCAATTCATGAGATATATCTAATCCTCATAAATTATCGGTATTGAATAATTCCTTCATCTGGATGCTAAAAGATTATCTTACTACATATAATATTCAAACCTTTAAATCTCATTACTTATTTCTTATTTTAAAGCACTTTAAACATTTTGTCTGTAGAAATCCAGTTTATAAAGCCTGTCATTTTCTTCGATTCCCTATTGCCTATACATAAGATAATATATATTCACTGGATCTTACAAAATGATGATATTTAAGGAAAATAACTTAATCTATTGGTTCCATTTGTTGATAGATGACAGGCTGAATTCCTTGGATTTCTTAATAGCTAAATATAAACTAAGTAATCATTTATTGTTGGCATTACAAACCTGTAGACAATATGTACTCAATAAAGTACATTTTAATGTCAACTGGCATAAAAATGTCTATCCCTAAATTATTTAACTTTTTAACCTTATTTTTACAGAGTAAATGACCTAATAACAATAAACATTCACAAATAAATAAAATAATTTGGCAGTAAACCAAAAGTTATTTGGAGAATTATTGGAATTATTTCTCTTTAATCAATAATTCCCTACCCAGTGATGAAGATAAGAGAATAATAGTAGAATCAGCTAAGTCGACCATCTCTTCACTTAAATGGAAACTATATGCTTGGAAATTTCCTCTCTACTAAGATGTGTCTAAATAGAGGAACCAAGCAGAGGTGTCCTCTTTCCCCTTTATTTGCATTGCATTTAGAGTAATTGGCAAAGAAAATAAGGGTCTCAGAATATTCCACACAACAATGAGATGTCCTTTTCTGGTTTTATCAGGCACAAAATTATATTGTCTGCAAATAAAGTCAACTTTTCTTGCTCACTATACCAATTATATCCTTGAATTTCTGAGAAAGTTTCATGTTTTTCAGGATATAAAATGAATGCAGACAAAACAAAGGTTATAGCTGTAAGCTATGTACCTACACAGAAATTGGTTCAGCAATACCCGTATGTATGGGACACAAAAAAATGAAGTATTTTGGAGTATGGGCTAAAAAGAATTCTGTTATAGCAACTAAGTATATGTGGGAAAAGACTAAACAAAATATAATACAAAAACTGAGAAACTGGAAGCTCTTGTTTATGGATAGAGATATCTCACCTCCCACATATTTCTTACTTTCTTCCCTCCTAGCTTTCAAACTTCCACAGGAATACTATCTATTCTTGGAGAATTTCCTGTAGATTGATTATACGTCATTGTTTTTATCTCATCTGTTCCTATCTTGACTGTTAATTGTTGAGCCTCATCAGCCTCTAACTTTGACTTAATTAAGTCTTCCATAAATATTTCCATTTGTACTTTTTCTTGATTTCCACATTCCTCTGCTTTATACAAAAACTCTCTCTCTGCCTTACAGTGGGGGAATCAATTATCAAGGCAAAGCAATATTGCAGAAGTAAAGGTCCAAACTCAATGACCAGTTTTATGTTACAAACTCACATATAGTGGGTGGGATAAGCAGGCTTTTGTCTGGTTCTGCCACCCATTGGTTCATTCCTCTTTGTTTGACTGTGTTAAAATACTTGAACCTTAGTGGTATTACTGTTTAAGGGAAGACTGGTATCTTCATCTTTCTGTTGATCATATTTTGGGTCACTGTTACTGAACAGCTCCTCTTGTTACTTAGGCACACCAGCAGCCTTGGAAAATATATTTATATCTTTGCAAGGTGAAGTGTAACAGTATATACACAAGATACAATGATGTATCAGTCTCTCTCTTTGATGACATTAGCTTGAGGGACCTAAAAAACAAACACCTGTATAATAACTTGCAAACTATCTATCCTAGATTATGTATACTGTGAACAAAGGTAACTGAGTGGGTATCCCACATAAGGAGCTAACTGCAGTGGAGTGAAGTGAAGTGACACACACACACCAAGTTAGTAAGGAATAATGCCAGATTGTTTACCCTCTCTCCACCCCTGGTATGGCTGTTACATTTCTTCTATAACACCCATGCTGGAGGGCATTATGGTGCTTAAAAAATGATCTACCTGTGAAACTGGTTTGTGTTTGTTTTAGTGTGAATATGTATATGTGTGTATGTATCTGTGTGCATTATTTTTTTCATATAAACACATCTGACACTGAATGTGTCATAGTTGTGGTAGGATGTGTATTTTACATGCAAAATATACATTTACGTTTATTCATTATGGAAATATTTAATGTGTACACACACATGTGCACACACACTGATTTTCATGTGTATAGAAACTGACAGATGTAGAGGGAGAGAGACAAAGTATCTTGCACATGTGCTGAAACTCATACACATCCACAGTCTCACACACACGGGGAGTGAAAGAGCGAATCGTCCATAAACACACACAGATATGCATACAAAGAAATTTCCCCAACAAATACAGTTTGACTACCTGCACCTTACATGCTTCATTGCAATCAAGTGAGTGAAAGAATACATGCAATGAAAACTCCACATAACTGGGGCGTGGCCAAGGATGAACACAGGATAGCAGCAGATTTCTTCAGCTCCACCAATTTCATTACATTGACAGGAATTAATTACTTAAAAAATTAATTCTTGAAGTAATTTTCTTTCTAAATATGTTTGTTTTATATAGTTCTTGAACTATATCTAAAAAAGAAAGGAAATCTTAATAATATTCCTGTCAGAAATTACTTTGGAAATTTTCCTGTCAGTTTATCAGTCTGAAATGAGTTCCAGTAAGACAAATTCTCAAGACTCCAGCATCAAGAAAGAACTTCAGTCTCTGATAATTATAGTCCAGCAACTTACTGCTAAGATGGATAAAATGGATACTAAAATAGACACTTTCATAGAAAAAACTACAAAACAAATAGACTTGTTAAATATGGACCTGCAACAACAGAAGATCCAGATGACAGGCATAGAAGAAGCTGTGAATGACATGGAAAATAAAATAGAAGAAGAGGAAATCAACATTGAGTTTCTGCTGAAACAAAATACACATTTACAAACAAAGCTGGATGACCTGGAAAATAGATCTAGGCGCAATAACATTAGGATTTTTGGACTGCCAGAAAATATTGAAGGTAACAATATTACTTATTTTTAACAACATGGCTCCCTAAAACTTTAGATTTACCAGAAGCATTCTCTTTTGGTATCGAAAGAGCACATAGATCTATAGCTAATACTAACTCTAACAAAAACTATCCTAGATCAGTTATAGTTAGATTTCTATCATCTTTGATAAAGAGATGGTTCTTAAATCTGCTTGGGCTAAAGCTCCTGTTAAGTTTAATGAGACAACTGTGCGTTTTGACAATGACTATTCTTCCATGGTAATTGCTAAAAGAAAAGTTTTTCTGCCACTAATAAGGGAGCTTAAAAAGCACAGTTTAAAACATACCTTCTGTTTCCTGCCAAGCTTAAAATCTTCCTTCCTGATGGTCCTAAGGTCTTCGATGATTTAGACTCTGCTTTACTGTTTGTCAAAGAAAAAGGATTTTGGATAAAATAGAAGAAATGGAATAGGCTAGTTCTTCATTAAAGAGATTGGCAACTGAAGCTTCCTGGAAGACTTCAGAGAAGAAGAAGAGACTAAAAACAAATGATTTGTTATATGTTTTTTTCTCTCTCTCACCATTTTAGTTCATTATTAATCTTTTGAATATAGTTCCTGCATTTCCAGAAAGCCACAAATATTTTGGAAAAGATTTAATCAAAGTTATTCTCTATGTGCAAAGAAATGTTTTGTTTCATAACCAGTCAAAATGCCTGAGGATTTAATGGCAGGCTGTGACTCGATTTGTTTTTCTTTCTGAAAAAGTAAGGTTAGTAATTTGATACATTTTTTATCTTTATCTTTTTTTTCCTTCTTCTTTTATTATTTTCTTTGTTTAAACAATGACATTCTATTTAGATTATGTAGTGGGTAAAGGGTGGGGAGGGCAGGAGAGAACAGTAATGAAAATATCATTAATAGAATAATAACATATTTATTTCTTGTAAAAGTTTATAAGTTCTTCAAATGCTATTTCTAATTATACTTTCTTGATTATACTGCTTATGCTTGTTTGTAAATAATCTGTCATGCTTTAACTAATAATAATCAGAACTAAATAAGAGTAAATAATATGTTTTATTTTTAACTCTATTAATATAAACAGTAAGTAACATTCCATTGTATATACTTCTTACAGCTTTCTCTTACATTTTTTTATTTCAGCCTCACTCCCTTTTATTTTCTACTCTCTTTTTCTTTTCTTTATTAATATATAGAAATGCTTTTGACTGTGTGGGCACAGTGAATAATAGGATTTGTATGAAAATTGAGTTGGGAGAAGAATGCTGAGTTTTATTGCTTGTTGGTAATTTTGAGTTTAATTTCACTTGCATAGAGGCTGTGATGATCTGTGGAATACATTGTGGAGGTTCTGTCATGTTTAGATGCATTTACACTGCTAAATGAATGTTTGTCACTAGTTTTTAATAAGTTTCCGCCAAACTGTTAAGAGAGACAATCTGGGATGTGGGCTGTCTTATGCACAATGTCCTTGAGTTACCTCAGAATCTTCAAATCACAGAATTCTCACAGAGAAACTGAAAGCAGTTAGTATAAACATTGACAAGGTTATCACACTGACACACCACAGATTCAGGAAAAATACTCTGTTCATAAAATATGTCAGTTATAATGAGTTTAAATGATGTAGTTTCTTGTAGTAAGTAAATGTCTTATTTTAGAAGGCATAAAAATGAAACATTTATTTAAATGTTTTTGAAAATCTACTTAACAGCAGCATAATAATCTGTGTTAAAAATTTGTGTTCCAAACATATACTTTACTATAACTCATTTAATTCATCTGATTGACAAACATAAATAATCTTATAACTCTATTCTGGAAGAAATGTCATGTGATATATTTTAAAGCAGTAGGTTAGCATGATTGTAAAATCTGGTTACCAATATGTGTTTGCTGTGCATTATTTTGTATAAAGCAGACAGATTTATTCTAGGGACAGCAAGTAGGATAGTGCTCTACAAAGACACAACTCAGTGAGATCAGATATATATATATATATATATATATATATATATATATATATATATATATGTGTGTGTGTGTGTGTGTGTGTGTGTGTGTGTGTGTGTGTGTGTGTATGTATGTGTGTGTGTGTGTGAGTGTGATGGCTTTTTTTCTGAGAATCTGCATAACTATCCAATATGATTTATAATAATTTCTATGAATACAATATTTTACTCTATTGACAAAATGAATGCTTGCCACAAGTTTTAATAAGTTTCCCGCCAAAATGTTAAGGGAGACAATCTGGGATGTGGGCTGTCTCATGCACAGTGTCCATGAGTTTCCTCAGAAGCTTCACTCACAGAATTTTCACAGAGAAACTGAAAGCAGTTAGTATAAACATTGACAAGGTTATCACACTGACACACCACAGATTCAGGAAAAATACTCTATTCATAAAATGTGTCAGTTATGATGAGTTTAGATGATGTAGTTTCTTGTAGCAAGTAAATATCTTATTTTAGAAGGCATAGAAAATGAAACATTTATTTAAATGTTTTTGAAAATCTACTTAACAGTAGCATAATAATCTGTGTTAAAAACTTGTGTCCCAAACATATACTTTATTATAACTCATTTAATTCATCTGATTGACAAGCATAAATAATCTTATAACTCTATTCTGGAAGAAATGTCATGTGATATATTTTAAAGCAGTAGGTTAGCATGATTGTAAAATCTGGTTACTAATATGTGTTTGCTGTGCATTATTTTGTATAAAGCAGACAGATTTATTCTAGGGACAGCAAGTAGGATAGTGCTCTACAAAGACACAACTCAGTGAGATCAGATATATATATATATGTGTATGTGTGTGTGTGTGTGTGTGTGTGTGTGTGTGTGTGTGTGTGTGTGTGTGTGTGTGTGTATGTATGTATATATGTGTATGTGTATATGTATGTGTGTGTGTGTGTGTGTGTGTGGGTATGTGTGTGTGTGTATATGTATGTGTGTGTGTCTGTGTTTATGTGTGTGATGGCTTTTTTTTTTAGGTAATAACGCAGGTGTTTCTGAGAATCTGCATAACTATGCAATATGATTTATAATAATTTTTATGAATACAATATTTTACTCTATTGACAATAATGAGTTTAAGTAAATGCTCATATACAAACAATTCAAGATTTTTTTGGAAGCTGTTGATAGAATTCACATGACAGAAAATAGATGCATCTTAATGCATGTAATGTCTGAATCATATTAGCCAAAGTTTTTGATTTAAATGAATGTTAGAACATAATTTTCTCTCCTCTTGATTTCTAACATTAAGATTATTTGAATGCTATTAGAATACAAGTGTTATATATTACATAGATCTATATAATAGTATGAACAGTTTTAAAAAAAAAAAAAAAAAAAAAGTTTATTTTAGTTTATATGATGCTGTTTTACCAAATGTGTAGTTTTGTCTTGATAGATAATTGAATTGAAAACTGTTAACCTCAGTTAAATATAACTAGTATTAAATTGATAAGGTGGTAGCTGAGGTACTGCTGCTTAGGGTAGGGGTTAACTTGAGTAGTAAATACTGCTCTAAGTTGGAGTTTTCAACTCCAGGCGGGATGCAAGGTTTAATCCTTACATTATTTTCACTTGTTCATTGTTATATGTATATAGTTTTGACATCCACAATATATTTTGTACACTCATTGTCACTACAAACAAAATTGAATCCTATACAAAATCCCATAAGAGATTTAATAAATACAGCTATATTTAAAGGTACACCTAAAAGAGGAGATGTAACATTATTTATCTTGTTATTTGTTATTTCGATCATAAGATTCTTGAGTTTTAAAAATGCCAAATGACATCTTTAAAAGGAATTTCTTTAAACATTAATGGATTGAATAATCCGTGTAAAAGGGCAAGCCTAATAAGATACATTAATCTACACAAGGCCAATCTAGTCTTCCTGCAAGAAACCCATCTCTTGAGAAAAGATATTGATAAACTAGCCACTAATAAGTATACAGTATTGGTTAGTTCAGAGCACACTCAGAAAAAAAGAGGAGTGGCTATTTTATGGAATAAAAGTATGCCCATTCCTAAAACCATTAAGTCTTATCAGGATGACAAAGGAATGTTTTGTATGGTTACAATACAAATTAATGGGAAGACGTACACTTTAATTAATGTATATTGGATACCTGGAATTGGTATTAATACAGTGAAACATCATATTGATAAGATCATATCATTCTCTGTAGGGGATATTATTTTAGCTGGTGATTTTAATTGTATACTACATGAAAGTGATACTACCACTATAAAGAAAAGAAGAATTACATCTAATGCAAAACATTTAAATGATTTTGCTAATTCTTATCATTTGAATGATATTAATAATCAGATAGAGTCAAAATCATTACCATACACCTTTTTTTCTAAAAGATACAAAACTTATTCAAAAATAGATAGGGTCTTTATTTCTAACCAGATGGTAACAGATTTAATTAATTCCAAAATCATTTCATGTCCTATATCTGATCATAACTCAATTGTTTTTGAATTCATGATGAAAATACTCATAATGTTCAGATCAAAAGGATACCAGCATACTTAACTCAGCTAAAAGACTATAAAGAATATATACTTTCAGAAGTACAACATTTTCTAGACATAAATAATACTCCTGAAGTCTCCATTGTCTATGTTTGGGATGCCTTAAAATCATATCTATATGGACAAAGTATCAGATGGTATAATAACAAAAGGAAATCTTGGGATAAGGAATTGTTAGATATTCAAAGTAAACTAGACTCTTATAAACATAATAATAAAGAAAATATTATGGACAAGAAAGTTATTGAAGAAATAAACAAACTAAATGAGAAATACAAAGAAATTTTAACTCATAAAGTTAAAATAACTTTAGAGAAATACAAGTTTTGTCTTATTCAATAAGCCCCAAATACTTACATAGACTTAAAAATAAAACAAAAGATTGAATAAACAAAACCATATCAAAGAAATCTTTTCTCTAAGGAAAAGAAGAATGTTTCTAGTATACCAGAAATACTGGATGAATTTAGAAATCACTTTCACAAGATTAACCATAACAACATTAACATGGAACCTAAAGATAAAATAAAGGAGTTTATAACCACAAACATGAATAAAAAGCTTAATAAACAACAGATTAAACTATTGGACAAGAGTATTTCATATACAGAAGTTATTACACAAATAAATAAGCTTAAATCAAACAAAGCACCGGGTAATGATGGTATTATACCAGAGATATATAAAATCCTTTCTAAAACTACATATTCATTAATACATAAGGTTTTATTCTGGCCCAAACTGAGTTAATAACCCCCATCTTGGCAATATACATTTATTTCACCAATTTTAAAACCTAATAAAGATCCAACTAGATGTTCTTCATATCGACCCATCTCATTACTTAATGTTGATTATAAAATGTTTATGAGTATTTTTGCTGATAGATTGAAGACAATTATCCCCGGCATTATAGACATAGATCAGACGGGCTTCATTGTAAATAGAAATACTTATGATAATATAAGAAGAACTTTAACATTAATTGATTTTGCAAATAGGAAAAAGAAAGATTTAACACTTATTAGTCTTGATATAGGTTCAGCATTTGATTCAGTAAGTTGGGACTATCTGTTTACCTTACTGAAATGCACAAATTTCTCTGATGCATTTGTAAATTTAATTGAGCATTTATACAAAGGAAGACTGGCTTATATTAAGGTAGGAACATATGTTTCACAAAAAATACCCATTCTTAAAGGTACAAAGCAAGGATGTCCACTTTCTCCACTATTATTCACTTTAGTAATGGAGCCTTGGGCTAATTTGATTAGAAACAGTACTGACATAGAGGGTTTTGAAATAGAAGAAAATACAACATCAAAATTCAACTTTTTGCAGATGATGTTCTAATTACATCAGCAGGATCTAATTCTTCTATGCAGTCTTTATTTGATAAAATGAATTTTAAAAGTATTTCTGGTTTAATATTCAATGAAGAAAAAACTAAAATACTACCTATATATACACGAAAAAATACTCTCATTAGTGATTTTACTAAATATGTACCCAACTCAGGTCAGATAACTTATTTAGGTATAATACTATCTAAAGATATTAAATCTATTATATATAATAACTATAATACCTGTTTTCTTAATATACAAAATCTTTTAATACCTGGAATAATATGTTTTTACTATGGAGGAGAGACTTACAATTATTAAAATGATAATATTCCCCAAGATTTTATACTTAATACAATCAATAATACTTTCACCTACAAAAATAACTATCAAGAAACTGAATACACTAATGTTAAATTTCTTATGGGCACCTAATAGACCTAGGATTGCATTAAAGAAACATACTAATAGCTGGTCTCAAGGGGTATTTCTTTTCCAGACTTTAATTTATATATTATCTCTTCTATTATAAAAGTTATTACTTTATTAATAGATTGGTCATATGTCGCAAAATGGAAAGATTATTGGGAGCTAATTAGTATGCACTTCATGAAAATCTCCTTAACACATAAAAATATGATTATAAATAACTCCATGTTGTGGTTGCTAAAGGAATTTTGTACTTCACCTATTACACCTAAACATATGGTCTGTTACCCATTAAATATTATTATTAGTTATCGTAACTTTATATTCATGCACCCTAAGTATAGGGAATGGAATTTTATTGTATTCCTATAATTTATACTCAGGGTATGCTTATGTCATCTACTTCTGAAGGAGCTCATTTAGCTATAGATAATAATCTAAAGTACTGGTATCAGCTGATATCTGATAATAAAGTTAAAAATCTAGACTTCTTAAAACAAGAATTTGATCTAAGAGAAACTTGCTGGTTAGAGGTTCAGATCTTTAGACAACATATCATTGATAGAATAGATCTAATGTCTATAACAGTTAAAGAATCTATTCCAAAACTGATTGATTACTTGATAATAAATTTACAGCATAAAGTTTCTGATAAAGGTAAACTTTCATATATACATAAAATTATCAGACAAGAAACTTTTTACAATGTAGATTCATACTGGAATTATTTCACCTCTATTAATGGGGACCCACCAACTCAACAAGATAAACAATATATATTGGAATCTGCTTATAGAACTACATCTTCCATTGTCTGGAGACTTTATACATGGAAATTTTTACATAGATCTTTTATACACCTTTGATGATGAATAAAATTAATAATAAAGATAATCTATGTAAGAGATGTAATGTAGAAATTAATGCTGACTGGGCTCATATGTTTTATGACTGTATGAAGTTGAAAGAATACTGGAAGTCAATTAATGAATTTTTGCAGGCTCTTTTTACAGATAATTTCATTATTTCTAAGTCTCTTATATTATTCAACCGGTACCTCAATGTGTTAAAAGATTAAGCTTCCCTTGTTATGGTCTATCCTAGCAGTGGCTAGGAAAATAATAACTAGAAATTGGATTTCAGATACACCTCCTTCGTTCAATGAATTTAAAAATGTTATGAATATAATGTGTCATATGGAAATAAGCACAATTAGAATGAGAACAACTAGAAAAACATCACATTTTATTGTATGGGATAATTTACAAAATTTGTTAAAAAAATTCTAATTTCAATAGCACAGTATTTTAGTTTAATTAATTGATCTGATTGTAGTGGATGTCTTTGTAAATACTTTAGTTGTTTTGTTGAATATTATAATAATACCTATTTTTAATTATTTGTATAAAATTGTTATGATATTTCTCTTATATGTTAAAACAATAAACTTGTTTTGAAAAAAAAAAACTCCACATAACTCTTAACTGTCCCTGATTTTATAGAATATCCATGAATTTGCCTATTTTTTTCTTCTTTGGGAAAAAATATTTTCAAACTTGTTATAATTTATAAAAAGGCATTTTGATGTACAGCCTACTGTTCTATTAAATATTTAAGTGAATAAAGGCAATATTTAAAAACTTCCCCGAGTCTGAGTCTATGTCACTCCATTACTGTTTGTTAAGGTACTCAGTGTCATTTTCATAACATATAATTAAACTTCATTTTAATGTGGAATAAAACTACTATTCTTTTACATCACCAGACTGAACTAGGAGAAGATAGTGGTTAGTTGCTTATCTGACGTCAGGATCCACCATATTACATATACAATCAAGTCACTACACCACAGATACCAATATAATTCTATCATAGTCTATGCAGGTGTTAATAACCTGAGATGTACCTCACTGGACTATATGGAAAGAGAGGCATTACTGATCTCTCTGAATATGCATCTCAGGCAGGTATGTGCCTTGCATTGAGCAGCATTCTACCTTCACCAAGAATGATGTCACAGAATGAACAAAAGATGTCTGACTTCAACAACTGGCTTAGTTTCTGATGTCTTTCTAGAGGGATTCAATATCTGTCAGCATGGGAGGACATGGTTAACAAACCACTTTGCTTTGCAAAGGATGGTCTGCTCATGTCCCCTCCCTAGGGTTTTGAATATTTTTTTTTTTCAAACACCTTTAATGACTTATTACTTGTGACATAGGCAAATTTACATTCATATAAAAATAATTAAACTTTATTAACATAACAAACATTATACTTCACATATATTGCCGTATATAATATAACTTAAGCAATACTGCATAAATGATTCAATTCCGGCCTTTTTTTTTAAACAAGAAACATCTTTATTAAACCATCACTTACTACATAGACAATCATACAGTTATGTAAATGAAAACAAACCACATCGACACAATCCTAATTGGAAGCATTTTTACATCACAAACCATACTCCCACACTCCCAGTTGCTAACATTACACATCACTTATAAGCTACCCAAATTTTCTCACTCAAACATTACATAGCTCATTTAAGTCCTGCTGCCTTTTAAACCTCATTCTTCCCTTGTATGTGTTGTTCCCACAATTCCCATTTTTTTCCTTTGTAGTTTGCTCCTACCTCTTTCTAAACATCTCAATTTCAGATGTTTTCTCTCTGTTACTATATTCACTACTTCTAGTATAGCTGGTTTAGATTTTGATTTCCATTTTCTAGTAATTGCATTTTTGGCAGCCACCACTATGAGACACAGCAAGGCCTTAACATGTCTAGACAATTCCTATTCTGTATCATAGCTCAGAAAAATCATCTTCCTCGTCAGACCAATCTGCCCACCCAACATCTCCAACAGTGCGTCCCACAGGGAATCCCTAAAGTCTGCCAGCTCACTGCACTCCCAAAAAATATGTTCCCAATTACCTCTTTCTTTCCCTTCACAACTCCAACATTTGCTGTCTGCCAGAAGAAAAATACTCTGGAGTCTATTTGGGGTATAAAAATGTCTATGTAAACATTTCCAGGCAAAAATCTGAAATCTTCTAGCTTTGGTTGCATATTTTGGAGACATACATATATCCTCATGTTGTTTTTTTGTGAATTGCTTATCCATTATCTCTTCCCAATCATTTCTAACATCCTCTGATCGATTCTTATAGTTATCATGCAAATATTTATATGCTCTACTAATTATTCCTTTTTTTAATGACAGCTTCTGTTCTAGATTCTATTAAAACTCTACTAGTGCTAGTCTTTCATTTAAAATCCCCCCATTTCTTTCTTTTTGCCTATACTCTAATATCAGTCCCTAATAGGGAAGGCAATCTCTAACCTGCAGTCCAAATAAATACTTGGCATCTTCCCATTCTATCATCTTCCCCTCTCTTGTTATTTGCTCCCAATACCTTGGTTCCTTTGCCAGTTTCTTTAATAAATTCCAGCCCCCTCTTGCCTGTTGTGTGTATCCTTAATTGCAGTCATCCCTATCGACAGAATCTCCTTTCTCCATTCTCTTGTTGGTTTAGTTCTTAGAATACTTTCTGCTGCTTTATGGATATAATATTCTGTATGATTGTTGTTATTGTCCTTAAAGGCCTGCATCCAAAATCCTATTCTCTCCTTGTTTCTTGAGCTTCCCCCTGTTTCATCACCATCCTTCTTTCCACTTTGAATTATAGTTTTCTGCTTGTGCTATGTATAGGAGTCTTAACTGTGTAGCTATGAAATACCCCTTCAAATTGGGTAATCCCAATCTGCCCTGTTCTACTGGAAGAATCAGTTTATCCCATTTGACTCTTGCTGTCTTCCCCTCACAGATTAAGTCCTTCATCTCTTTATTAATTGCTATCCACAACTTCTCCTCTGGTTGATAAAAATATGCCTGACTTGTGTATAAGACTAAAGGGACTAAAAGTGTTTCGACTGCTTGTATCTTACTACCCATATCCATAATAAAGCTTCCATTTTCTCGGTTTTTGAATTATCTTTTGTTTAGTCTCTTCCTGTATATCCTTAGCGGCCACACTAGAATAATTTTTTAATCCATACTCCTAAACACTTCATTTTATCATGTCCCCATAAATATGGATATTGCTGAACCAATTCATATGTGGGTACATAACTTACCACTATTGCCTTTGTTTTAGCTTCATTAATTTTGTATCCCAAAAAGATTTGAAACTCTCAAAATGTTCGGCAACAGTGCAATGTCTCTTTCTGGTTTTGTCAGGTATAACATTATATCATCTGCAAATAAAGCCAGCTTTTCTTGACTACCATACTAATTATATCCCTGAATTTCTGAGTCCCTTATTTTCTTTGCTAATCCTTCTACATATAATGCAAATAATAAAGGGAAAGAGGACACCCCTGATTGGTTCCTCTGCTCAAGCAGAAATTATCAGCAAGGAGCCCACCCACTTTAATTTTCACCTCCAATCCCTCATATACCCTCCTAATCAACCTTATAATTTTTTTCCGGAAATGCAAATGCTTCCATTGCCCTGCTCATAAAGTCCCAGCT
This sequence comes from Protopterus annectens, assembly GCF_019279795.1. Classification (NCBI taxonomy): domain Eukaryota; kingdom Metazoa; phylum Chordata; order Ceratodontiformes; family Protopteridae; genus Protopterus; species Protopterus annectens. Next base: position 1,691,328,867 of record NC_056739.1, read on the forward strand.
TACTCGGTCAAATGCTTTCTCTGCATCAAGGCATACCAACAGCAATGGTATTATCTTACATTCTGCTTCCCTCTAGATTAATGCTCTGTTAATATTGCCAAATGTTTTCCTCCCCTCCACAAAACCACATAGATCCACATCTATCAATTTTGGCATTACTTTTGTCATTATTTTATCCATCATAGGCATGAACACTTTCTAATCATGGTTTAGTATTGAATGGGGCCTGTATGAAGCTGGATTTGATGGCTCATTACCCTCTTTATGTATTACAGCTATCACTGATTTCTTCCAGGAGTTTGGTAATTCTCCTCCTCTTAAAATAATGCTAAACAAAACCTTAAAGATTTTTATCTGTTTTTTTCCCTCCTAGCTGCCAAACTTCCACAGGAGTACCATCTAATGTCCTTCTATTCCTATGTTGCAGTATTCTTGGTGTGGGATTTTCCACCTCAGGCGACCCGTACGTCAGCTACTATACAAAAGCTGCAGCTTGGCTGTTGTAGTTGCATGGGATGTCACACATACAGCCATAAACCAGGGACCTTAAATGTGACATCTGCACGCACAGATCTCAAAACTTTTCAGCTGCAGATGACCGACACATCATGTGTCTCGGTCCTTCACCTCAAGATGTCTAAAAGCTAAGTACCCCATTGGGGTTTTCTTCTTTAATTTCTAGCTAAAGCTTGGTTTGTTTTAGCAATCCTTAGCCGATGTCAGCAAAAAAGGGCAAATGCCAAGGCAGGCCCCAGATACCCTATAAAGACACACATGAGTGCTGTGTTTTTGGCTTAGGCTGATTGCACAATCACAACTCTTGCTCTATCTGCCCATCTTTCATTACTAAAACCCTTCACAGCTGTTTAGCCACGCTAAATCTCTACATGGAAAACCAACGGCTTAAAAAAATTAGCTCTCAGGATGGATCCTGTCTTGGAGGCCTCAAATGAACCTCCGCAAAAGAAGGCCAAGCTTCCTAGGCCTTCTTCCTCTGCCGCTCTGTTATCAGATGCCCCACCAGTTACTGATTTAGGAGTTGGGGGATGTCCAATGGACCCGTCGACTTCTACGGTGACCTTGGAGGAAGCCACTTCACAGTAGATGACCGGCACGTCCCCGGAGCCAACCCAGACACTGGCTACTGCCGAGGACGAGGGGGAACCAGACACAGCCAGGCCTCTGGCCGGGATCCCTACACAAGACACTACTTCCTTTAGCCAGGCATCTGATTCCAGGCCTACTCCTAAGTCTACCCCAGTCAAACTAAACAAAAAACTAAAAATCTGGCTACAGCCATAGAAGGCTTGCCTGACTGGCAGTCCTTCACCTCTTCCTTAATGCAGGCATTTCTGGCCCTTAGGCCTTCAGCCTCTTTACAGCTACTCTTCCTCTGCTTAACCCTAAGCCTGCCTCTGCTTCTTCTCTTCCACCACTTACCTCACAAGAGAGGGAAGAAGAGCAAGAGACCTATTATTCCTTTTCTGAGGAATACATTTCTTACACTTCGCAAGTAGCCTCTCCTCAAGAGTATTATTCACAGAGATGAGGGAGACCCCCCCCCCAGAGGATATCACTTTTGGTGAAACCAAAATGAAAGAATACTTTAAATGGGACACCTCATAAATGTCTGAGACTCAAAAGGGGTATTTTGAGCTTTTACAAGTGGAATCTCCCTCCCCTTCTGCCATTCCACCTATTATCCCTGCCTATTTAGATGCCTTTGCCTCTGCATCAAATACACCAGATTCTCAGCCACCTGCCCCTAAGAGGCCAGACTGCTTCTACAAGGTGCCTGATGACCAAAAATTCTTAGTCAAGCCTCCCTTGGCAGATCCTGCTGTGATTGCCATTTCACCAGAAAAACAATCCAGACACATTCTGTCTGCCTGTCTCTTACCTATGGAGAAAGACAGCAAAACAATGGACAGAAATGGAAAGAAGTTCTACACCTCTTCCACATTGGCCTTTAGAGCCATCAGCTATCAAACCCATATAAACAAATATGCTTTGGACATGGTCTCTCAAGCCACTACTTGGTTGGCTGCTACTCCTGACTGTCCCACTTAAGCTGACATCTCTTCCAAACTATCTCTGACTGCCCAAGTAGCCAGACACTCAATTCGATGCAGTTATGATGCTGCAGAGGCCTCTACACACTCTGCAGCATCTGCCTCTGCTCTCAGGAGATACTCCTGGCTTCGTCTGCAACACTTACCAGAAGTCTTCAAGTCTAAAATCTTAGATGCCCCCTGGACCCTAATTTCCTGTTTGGCAAACAATCAGCAGACCTGTTAAAAAATCTGCAGGAAAAGAGCAAGGAACTGCAAGACATCAAGCATCTCTTGGTGTCCCAATTCCCAAATATTACAGGAATTACCCTGCCAAGGCCATATTTGTCAGACAAAACCAGCCCTCTGCTGGACCTACTACCTCTTCCAGACAAAGAAGAGGAACCAGAAGACAAACTCCTATCAGGCCAGCTATCTCTCAGCCTCCCTCTAGACAGCCCTTTCAAGATAGAGGAGGCCCCAACAATGCGTGACTGCCTTGACCTCCTTCCCCTTTCTGCCCATCTCTCCCACTGCTTCTCCGTTTGGAAAACCATCACCACAGACAAATGGGTTCTGGCTATTATTCAAAAAGGATACTTCCTCTCCTGGAAAGAAAGGTCACCCTTAATGGGTGTGCCCTTTCCCCCAAAAAATCAAAGACACCTCTTCCCACAGGTTCTGACAGACCTTCTGAACTTGGGCACCATAGAACCTGTCCCTCCAGGACAGGAAGAAAAGGGCTTCTATTCAAGACTATTCCTGGTCCCCAAAAAAGATGGACTATGGAGACCCATTCTAGACCTTTTCTTCTTAAAACTATTCTTAAAAGTACTCACCTTCAGAATGTTGTCCAAATTTACTTCCTCTCATACTGGCCCAGACTTTCATGGCCACACTCAACCTGGAAGAAGTCTATTTGCACATACCCATTCTACCCTCCCACAGAAAATGTTTACATTTCTCTGGACCCTCCTCTCATTTCCAGTTTTACTGCTTTGCTCTTTGGTTTGTCCACTGCCCACAGAATGTTCACAAAATGTCTGGCACCTGCCATTGCCTATTGCAGAACACAGGGGATTCAGATTTATCCCTACCTAGATGACATCCCGATCCTAGCAGACTGCAAAGAAATCCTGTTAATCCATCTAGAGTTCACCATGTGCCTACTACAAAGTCTGGGGTTCATCCTCAACCTCCCAAAATCATCCCTGACACCAGAACAAGACAAAATATTTCTGGGTTGCAGGATCAAAACAGACATAATGAAAGCCTTTCTTCCCCAGGCAAGGTCAGCTCCCTGACCTCTCATTTCAAAGTCCTGCTGCAGACCCAAATAATAACTGCAAGGCAATTCCTAAGGACACTGGGCCTAATGGCAGCCACCATCCCCATGTTTCCACTAGCCAGAATGCACATGTGAAAGCTACAGTGGTATCTAAAAAATGTTGGCCTCAGCACCAACATCCTCTAGAGCAAGAAATCACTCTCCTGCCCTGCCTAAAGGCAGAAGTAAATTGGTGGATTCAGCAAGTCCAGCTGAACCCGGGCCTTCCACTGCAGCCTCCTCTCCCAAACCAGGTTATCCATTCAGATGCTTCAGACTCAGGATGGGGAGCCACAATGGCATCCTACAGGGTCCAAGCAAAGTGGCACCCTTCCTTAATGAACAAACACATCAATGTGCATGAAATGACAGCAGTCCTTCTAGCATTGAAAGCCTTCATTCCTCTCCTACTACTAGGTGTTCTCCAAATAATAACAGACAACACCACAGTTATGTGGTACCTCACCAAGCAGGGTGGAACACAAGCGTATCACCTGTGCAGACTAACCTTACTGATATGGGACCTAGCCTCTCAACACTACTTGTCCCTGCTGGCATCCTATATGCCCTCACAGGACAACAAACAAGCAGACCTTCTCAGCAGGACATCCTCTCCACAGCACGAATGGATGTTGGACAGAAATGTCTTCCTAGACATTGTCCACCGGTGGGGCACACCTCAAGTAGACTTGTTTGCCTCCCCCCCCAGAACAGACAACTGCAGACCTTCTGCTCCAAGACCTACTCCCCTCTAGCTTGGAGAGTAGACTCTTTCAGCATTTCTTGGAAGAGAAGGTTTCTATATGGCTTTCCTCCCTTCCCACTAATTCAGAAAGTCCTCCTGAAAATCAGGAGAGACAAACCAAAAATCTTGTTGGTGACTACCTACTGGCTAAGACAGCACTGGTTCCCCTACTTCTCAATCTAGCCAAGGGCAATCACCAGAAGTTACCCCACAAGTGGACCTTCTGACACAATAAAAGGAAACCCTCATCCATCCACACTTGCATATGTTGTCACTGACACTGTGGGTGATAAACTTCTAATTTCCTTCAGGCATCACTACTCAGAGGACGTGCTTTCAGTCCTGAGGGAGGCCAGGAAACCTACTACAAGAAAATCCTAATTAGCTAAATGGGAAAGATTTTTCAAAATAGTGTCTGGACAATGGCAGGGATCCATGCATTGCAGACCACCCCAATTCTTGCATATGTGTGTCACCTAGTAAAGGGCGGACTCTCTTACTCTTCAGTGAAAGTCCTCCTTTCAGCAATCTCAGCCTGCCTGCCACTAAACCCTCCCCTACTCGACAGGCTTGATGTGAAGCTATTCTTAAAAGGGGTCTTACACATCAGACCTCCAAGAAAACCCATCCCACTACCCTGGGACCTTAACTTCATTCTGGAAAAATTAACCCAGTCTCCATTTAAACTTGCTAGTGCGGCTACTCTGCAAATGTGCACATGGAAGACAGTATTGCTAGTAGCTATAACTTCAGCCAGAAAGGTGTCTGAATTACAGACCCTAATGCCCTGCCCCCCCCCCCCCCATGCACTACTTTTCACAAGGACAGGGTAACACTAAGAACTAATCTTGCCTTTATGCCAAAGGTGGTCAATGATCTGTCATCTTCCCACCTTCTACCCCTCTCATATCAATGATGGTGAGTGAACACTCCCTGGATGTACACAGACAGCTAAGATTTTACCTAGACAAAACAAAATCCATTAGAAAATCCAATCAACTCTTTGTTTCCTTCCACCCCAGGGCCCTGGGCAAGGCAGTCTCCAAACAAACCAACGCAAGTTGGATTAGGAAAGCCATTTGCCTGTTATTCACACCATGGCAAAAAGCTCCCACGTGGAGTTAAAGCTCACTTTACAAGGGCAGTAGCAGCCTCCAAGGCCTTTTTAAAAGGCCTGGGCACTACTTCCATACTGGAAGCAACCAGATGGTCCACCATTCCCACTTTCACCAAACTCTACAAGTTAGACAATGTCTCCAGAGCACATGCAGGATTTGTCAGGGCAATCCTGCAGGGCTTTGTGGAATCAGCCTCTTCTAACTCCACCCTTCCTTCCAACTAAGCTGTGGTGCTCTCCTACACCAAGAATACTGCAACATAGGAATAGAAGGACATAGAATAGTTGTGTAAAATCTTACCATAACCACAGATGCCCTTCTTTTCCATGTTGCAGTATTCCTTTCCCACCCACCAAAACCCTCTTATCCTTCTCTCTCTCTCTCTCTCTCTCTCAATCACTCATATCCTCAGGTCCCTTGGGCTCTACACCCTATCCTGTGACCTATGTAACCACATAGTGGCTCTTTGACCCTATGACTGACATCACCGGCTACTCCCTCCTGCTGGGCCTTCAAGTTCTGAGGTCTGTGCATGCAGATGTCATATTTAACGTTCATAGGTATGTACTAGGCTAATGGCCCTGGAGCCTTTACAAGCCTTGCCCATAGGATTAGCCCGGTGTTGTGCCACCCGACCTTAGTTCTTAGTGCCTCTGTCGAGTAGAGCCACTGGAGTGATCCCCAGGATGAATTTTCTATTTACCATCCACTTATCAAGATTTCTCTTGAAGAGGGCCAGTGAGGTGCCCTGTTTGACACGTATGGGAAGTCTATTCCATAGCATGGGCAGTCTCTGGGTTATGAACCTGTCCCTCCAGCATGTTCTGTTGATTGTGGTAATGGGGTAGAGTCCCTGGAGTGTGTGGTGTGGAGGGATTGTGATTTCTTTAGATGTAACATTTCTAACAAAGCTGGGTCAGACATGGCTTTGTAAGTCAAGCAGAGATCACCTCTAAGTAGGCGTTATGAGACAGAGAATAGTTGGAGTTTTTTGAGTCTGTCCATACAGGACAAGTGTTTAAGGCCTAGGATCCTCTTTATGAGGTACTTTTGCAACCTCTCCAGTTGTTGCGGGTATCTAGTGAGGTACATGCCAAATGGGACATTGTACTCGATGATTGATCTAATGAGGAAAGAGTAGGGGGAGACAATGACCTCTTTCTTCCTGGATGCAAAACCCTTAGTAATGAGATGTGCCACATAGAAGGCCTTTTTGACCACAGTGGAAATGTGGTGGTCAAAAGAGAGGTTGCTGTTAACCTGTGTTCATAGATCTCTTATAATGCCTTCTGTGTTCAGTGGACTACCATCGATGTGGTAATTCATGGAAACCAGGTTTTTACCAAAGGGGAACATCACTTGGGGAGTTAATAGCAGCTCCCAACTTGCAATCATCTGTGAACTTTGAAAGCCAGAGTCCCTTCATGTCAGCCTGGACTTCAGAGAAGTAGATACCAAACAGGAGAGGACTCAGGACTGAACTCTGTGGGACTCCACTCATGACTGGTCAGCAGTCTGACTTGGAGTCAGCTACTTTCACACTGTGGGTTCTATCTGTGAGCCAGTTTGCAACCCACCTAATGATATATGGGTTGATGCCTAGCTTAGCGAGTTTTTCTCTGATTCCTGAGTGGGGAATGGTATCAAAGCCCTTGGGTAGATCAAGGTAGGCTGTATGAACCACCTTGCCTTCATTCACAGCTCTGGTGACTGACTCAAAGAAGTCAACCAGGTTGAGCCGACATGATCTGTCCTTCACAAAACCAAACTGTGTGGGATCCAGAGTTTGGGAATTCCCTATATCCTTGTTTATTAGGTCCATGATGATGCTTTCCATAGCTTTGCATATCAGACTCAACAGGCTTATGGGGCAATAGTTCACAGGGTCTGTAATCACTCCTCCTTTGTGGAGAGGGATGACTGTAACAGTGTGCCATTCGGTAGGGACAAAGCCTGAGTTGAGGCCGTGGTTGAACAGGGCACACAGGTGAGGTGCCAGTTCACTCTGTAGTTCATGTAGGACACAGCCAGGGATATTGTCAGGTCCCACAGAAGCTGTATTCTTGGCCTTGGACAGTGCTGTTTTAACCTGTGCAGCAGTAATACTGCGTACCTGGCAATCTACTGGTATTGTGATTGGTCCTTTTGGGGGGGGGGGGGTAAAGCTGGCACTGAATCTGTCAGCCAGTATATTGGCAATATTTGTTGGCTCGGTATAGGAGGTACCATTGTGCAGTAGCTCAGAGCAAATCTGGGTATTGCCGTGGGGATTGTTTACATAACTATAGAAGGCCTTGTGGTTTCCTTTACTATCTATTGCAATCCTGTTTTCATAGCTAGCTTTAGAGGATTTGATGAGGGATGAGGCTGATAAGGGAGTTTTTCCAGTCTTGGGACTTCACCTTATTCTGCATCAGTTTCCTACTTCTGTTGTAGAGTTTGTTTATGACAGAGGACCACCAGATTGGCTTCCTCTTTTTGGAGCAGAGCATCTTGGTTCTATTGAGTATGGCGAGATCCATGCATCTGTGTACATGTTCATACAGTGCACTGGTGTATGATTCGGTGGTTATGCAACTATTCTCCATTTGCATGGGTGCCGTGAAGTTAGCCACCTCTGTTTTTGGCCCTACGTGTGATGTCCCACGCAACTACAACAGTGAAGCTGAAGCTTTTGTATAGGAGCTGATGTACAGGTTGTCTGAGAAGGAAAATCCCCCACCAAGCATACTGCAACATGCAAGAGAAGGACATCTGTGGTTATGATAAGAATTTACACAACTATTCTTTCCTGGGGACTTTCCTGTACATTGGTTATACATCACAATTTTTATTTCATCTCCTCCTATCCTGTTGGTAATTGAGCCTCATCTACCTCTAATTGGCATATTTAATTCTTCCATAAGCATTTTCATTAGTACCTTTTCTTGGTATCCACATTTCTCTGCTTTATACAGATTTCATGGAACTTCTGAAATATTTCTAGTACCTCTACTGGATCTCTTGTTATCTTCCTTGTTATAGGCTCTGTAATCTTGGTGATAGTACTTTTCTGGTGCCTGAGTCGCTGTGCTAAACGTTTTTGTGATCTAGAATTATTATCAAAAGACAGCTGCTTAACGGCAATCTTTCTAATCTTATGTATATTATCAAGGTAATCCCTTATTTTCTGTTGTACATTCTGCAGCTGATCCTCTTCTTGTTCTGTGAGATCCCCCCTATTCTGCAATACTTTAATATGTGTCAGTCCCTCTTAATAATTTTTGTTACTTCTTAACCATATCTCTCTTTCTTTTATTTCCACCCTGTTTTTAAACTCCATTTTAATTTTATCCCACTCCCTAGCCCTATTTTCAGAAGAAATTTCTATCTGCTCTAATAGCTCCTGAATAATTTCCACTACCTATTCCTTAAATTCTTCTCATTTCAACAGATAGGTGGAAAAGTGCCAGTGTCCAATTTTTGTTTCATTACCCTGTATTTTATTTTAATTATTACTGGCACATGATCTGAAATAGTTATTGGGTGCATATCAAGACTTTCAATTAAATGCACATGTTCCTGTGAATGTAAAGTCTATCTAGCCTAGACCAGCTTTTGTATCTTTGGGAATAATATGTAAATTCACTCAACTCCTAGCACTGAATTCACATCTTCCATGCCAAATATTTTCATAATTTCTTCAAAAATCTACCCTCCTTTGTTATATTTTCCCTTCTGGGCCCCCCGGACACATTTTTACTGCTGCAAATCAAATTCCAGTCCCCAGCTACAAGTAATATTCCTTGCTGAAAGCTAATTATTTTTCCCAGAATTTTCTTAAGCTCCATTATAGGAGTTTTAGATGGAATATAAATTCATGCCAGTGTAATCCTCCTCTTTTGCCAGTAGCTCTTTGGTACTACAAATCTAACATTATTAACATTTTTATCCTCTTCTATCACTATTGGAGCTCCTCTTGTAATTAATATGTTGTTGTTTGTCTTTTCGGCTTTTCCCGGTTAGGGGTCGCCACAGCGGAACTCCGGTCTGCTAATGATTGGCAGTAGATTTTTTATGGTGCCGAGTTGCCAGCCCGATGCCCAACTTTCAATGAAGGCACGCCCATTCACTCATGTCTTTCAAATGCCACTCATTCACGGGGAGGACATGCAGACTCCACACAGAAGGCACTCCAGCCGAGAATCGAACAGGAGAACCTCTTGCTGTGAGGCAACAATGCTACCTCTGCACAACCATGGCTCTTCCTCTTGTAATTAATATAAGTACTCCTATTTTCCTTTGCCCCAGGTATTCCACTGAATAACCATCCTGAAACCCTTTATCAAATTTACAGGTTCAGTTCTTTTCAGGTGTGTCTCCTGTAGCATAGCTATTTGCACTCTACATTTCTTTTAATATAGTTCACTACTCTCTGTTTTTTCTATTTATCTGTGAGATCTTTGGCATTTAAAGCATCATTATGGTAAAAAGTTATTATTCCCACCTTTTATGTGTAAGAGCTTTTAGTTAAGTGTATAGTTCGAGCTTTTGTGTTACATGCATACACTGTTTAGCAGGTTGATCTTTTATACAGCTGTCACACAATTTCCATTTAGATTTGTTTTTAATTAAAGGACAGGAAGGTCACACACAAGCATATAATCTATTTCACCATTATAAACACAGTTGTATGTTTCTGTATATACATGTAAGATTTGTGCTGCACATGTGCTTCATAAATATATATATATATATATATATATATATATATATATATATATATAAACATGCACACATACACAGGCACTGACACAGTCACACTGCTGTTGTACATAGTTAAAGTATTTTTATTTTATTTTCCTAATGTTTCTAATGCAAGAGCACATAATAATGCTAAAGTAAATTCAGCTGTATATCAAGGTTGTTATCAATAGTCAGATTTCCTTTGTAGTCTAGAAAATGCTCATGTACTCTACTGGGGTAATAACTGACTCATAGATTCATGGATAAATACAAAGCTATCAATCTGCGGACTATTACAAGCCTAGCCACTAACCAAAGGTCAGAATCAAACCATGTATTGTATTTCTGTGGTAAAGACCTTAGCCATTATGCCAAACTCTACCCCATATCAGTGGGAGTCTTTTACCATGGATATGTGTAACAGATACGCATCCTCCTCTGGTAGTATGTCACAAAAATGCACAAAAGACTTTTTTTATAAACATTGCCAATGCACCTATTTGATAGGGTTGCTATGGGTCTCCTTCTGCAGAGGAGTCCTGATTTGGGCAGTTCTGTGTGTATGTGTGTGTATGTGAGGGGGGTTGAAAATGGTAAATATGTTGATACTTTTATACAAGAAAAAATATTTTTTGACTTTTCTCTAAATGTCAAAGAAATCTTTGACACTACATTTAAGGCATCTTAATATATAAAGTAGTATTAATAACCAGCATCTAAAGCTTAGCATTTCAGTACTGTGATGCTGCTTATGTAAATCTAACAGAAGAGGTGACAACTGACTTTTTATACCCCTGACTGAACTAATTGCTTTGTTTTGCTATGCAAAGCATGGCTACATTGGAAGCAGCTGTGAATCAGTGCAAATTCTCCTCTTCTATGCAATAAAGACTGTAAAATAGTTTCACAGCTTTCTGTTGTTTTATAGCAGCAAGACTAATTGCCCATCTTGGATTGACAGCAGTACCTGATAGGGTCTTCTTCTTGTTTCAGGTGTTCCCCTTAGGGTTTGCCACAGCAGATCATCTGTTTCCATTTCTTCCTGTCCTCTGCATCTTGGTCTGTCAAACCAACACCTGCATGTCCTCTCTCACCACATCCAAAAACCTTATCTTAGGTCCTCCTCTTTTCCTCTTATCTGGCAGCTCCATCCTTAGCATCCTTTTCCCAATATAACCAGCATCCCTCCTCAGCATGTCCAAACCAATGCAATCTCTCCTCTCTGGCTTTGTCTCTAAACCATCCAACCTGAGCTGACCCTCTAATATACTGATTCCTAATCCTGTCCATCCTCGTCACACCCAGTGCAAATCTTAACATCTTTAACTCTGCCACTTCCAGCTCCAACTCCTGCCTTTTTATCAATGCCACCATCTCCAACCCATATAACATGCTTGTCTCATTACCCTCTTGTAGACCTTCGCTTTCACTCTTACTGGTACCCGTCTGTCACAAATCACTCCTGACACTCTTCTTTACCCACTCCATCCTGCCTGTACACTCTTCTTCACCTCTCTTTCACACTCATCATTACTATGAACTGTTGATCCCAAGTATTTAAACTCATCCACCTTTGCCAACTCTACTACCTGCATCCTCACTACTCCTGTATCCTCCCTCTCATTCACAAACATATATTCTGTCTTAGTCTTGCTGACCTTCATTCCTCCCCTATCTAGAGCATATCTCCACCTCTCCAGGGTCTCTTCAACCTGTTGCCTAATCTCACTATAGATCACAATGTCATTCGCAAACATCATAGTTCATGGGGATTCCTGTCTGATCTTGTCTGTCAACCTGTCCATCACCATTGCAAATAAGAAAGGGCTCAGAGCTGATGCTTGATGTAATACCACCTCCACCTCAAATGCATCCATCACTCCTACTGCAGACCTCACCACTGTCACACTACCCTCATACATATCCTATACCACTCTTACATACTTGTCTGACACTCCTGACTTCCTCATATAATACCACAACTCCTCTCTTGGTACCCTGTCATATGCTTTCTCAAAGTCCACAATGACACAATGCAACTCCTCATGACCTTCTCTATACTTCTCCATCAACACTCTCAGCACAAACACTGCATCTGTAGTGCTCTTTCCTGGCATGAAACCATACTGCTGCTCACTAATCATCACCACCCTTCTTAACCTGGCTTCCACTACTCTTTATCATAACTTCATGCTGTGACTGATCAATTTTATCCCTCTGTAGTTACTACAGCTCTGCACATCACACCTATTCTTAAAACCCGGTACCATAACACTTCTCAGGCATCCTCTCACTTTCCGAGATTTAAAAGCTCCACTGCTATCTCTCCTGCCCACCTCCATGCTTCCACAGGTATTTCATCTAGACCAACAGTCTTTCCATTCTTCATCCTCTTCATAGCTGTTCATACTTCCACCTTGCTAATCCATTACTCTTCCTGATTCACTATCCCCACATCATCCAACCTTCTCTCTCTCTCTCTCTCTCATTCTCTTCATTCCTCAGCCCCTCAAAGTGCTCTTTCCATCTGCACAATACACTCCCCTCACTTGTGAGGATGTTTCCCTCATTATCCTTTATCACCCTTACCTGCTGCACATCTTTCCCAGCTCAGTCCCTCTGTCTAGCCAATCGGTACAGATCCTTTTCTCCCTCCTTAGTGTCCAACCTTTCATACAACTCTCCATATGCCTTATCCATAGTCTTCACCACCTCTCTCTTTGTCATATGCCTCAAAGATGGCCTTTGGTCAACTGGTGCCCTAGGCAAAAGGACTCCACAGTGCCCCCCCTCAACACCACCTGGTGCCCCATCCTGGTTTACCTACACCATCCAGATTATTTTTTTCTTTGTTTTTCTCACAGTTTGTCTTACTCGTCAGTTTTTTCTACATTCATTCAATACATTTTAAAGAAATAATTTCTTTACTACAAAAAAATAAGCAAATAAATATTGGAAAAGCACCCTTGCTAGAATGCCGCCCTAGGTGGCCACCTAGTTGGCCTATGCCTAAGGCTGGCTATGGCCTCATCTCTTTATACTCCTGCTATTTTCTTCATCTCTTTAACAATCCCACTTCATCTTCACCAACATCTTTCTCTGTATACTCTCCTGTACTTCCTAGTTCCACCACCAGGTCTCCTTGTCCTTCTTCTCTGTCCAGATGTCACACCATGCACCTTTCTGTCTCCCTTACCATCTCTGATGTAGTTACCTAGCTATTTGGTAACTCTTCACTGCCACTCAGTGAAGGCTTAACTCTTCCCTGAATTCCACTTAACAATCACCCTTTTTCAACTTCCATTTGATCCTTGGCACTGCCCTCACAATCCTCCTCCTCTTCTTGATCACCAATGTCATCCTACAGACCACCATCCTATGCTGCCTAGCTACACTTTCCCCATCACCATTTTACAGTCTCCAATCTCCTTTAGAATGGCCCTTCTGCGTAGGATATAATCCAACTGTGTGCATCTTCCTCCACTCCTGTACATCACCCTATGCTCCTCCCTAATCTTAAAATATGTATTCACCACAACCATGTCCATCCTAAACTACAGATTTTTTCTGTGTCTGTGCTAAGTCATGCAGTTGGAGACAAATGTCTCTACAAAGTTTGTGAGAAGTTAAACTTAAAAAAGTAGGTAGGCTTTCCCTTTCTTTGATTCCAAGGCAAGGAAATTAAAGTTTTATAAAGTACAAGCAGGTTTCTGGTCCCTACACAATACTGCAACCATACTGTTTGGAGAAAAGCAACCTAAGGATTGAGTTAAACTGTAGAAGGTGGAGTTTTCCTTTAGCCATACCTCTTTCTTAGGTTCATAGGTTGGTACTAGGCTATCTGCCCTAGGGCCTGTACAAGCCTAGCCATAACAATTCCCTGGCTATTTCTTCTCACAATATTTACTTCCCTGGACCCCTGTCTCGCAACATGACTGATGTGATCCCCGGATTAAATTTCCTATCTCCCATCCAGTCATCAAGGTTCCTTTTGAAGAAGGCCAAGGAGGCACTCTGCTTGACATGTATGGGCAGTCTATTCCAGAGTATGGGTAGTCTTTGGGTCAGGAACCTTTCCCTCCAGCATGTTTTATTCATTGTGATGACAAGGTTTAGTTCCCTGGAGCATGTGGCTCTGATGGATTGGGATTTCTTTAAGTGTAGCATGTCCAACAGCTCTGGGTTTGACATGGCCTTGTATGTTAAGCAGAGATCGCCTCTGAGAAGACGATATGCGACAGAGTATAGGTGGAGTTTTTTTAGTCAGTCAGCATAGGGCATCGGCTTTAGGCCTGCGATTCTTTTAGTGAAGTGTTTCTGCAGCCTTTCCAGTTGTTGCAGATGTCTTGTGAGGTACATACCAAGTGGGGCATTGTACTCTATGATGGGTCTAATGAGCGATGAGTACAGTGGGACAATGACCTCATTTTTTCTGGATGAAAAGCTCTTAGTGATGAGGTGTGCCACATAGAAGGATTTCCTGATTGTTGTGACGATGTGGTTATTGAAGGTGAGACCACTGCCCACCTGTGTTCCTAAGTCTCTTGTCACACTTTCGGTGTTTAGTGCACTGCCACCTATATGGTAATTCATGGGTACACATTTTTTTCCAAAAGGGATAACTATACATTTCTTGGCATTAAGCTTGAGCCCATGGCTCTGGCACCAGGTATCTGTTTCTGTAAGGCCCTTTTGCAGAATATCCACATCATTTGGGGATTCAGTAATGGCTCCCAGTTTGCAGCCATCTGCGAACTTTGTTAGCTAGAGTCCCTTAGTGTTGGCCTTTACTTCAGAGAAGTAGATACCAAACAAGAGCGGTCCCAGGACTGAACCCTGAGGTACTCCACTTGTCTGGAGCTGGATTTGGAGTCGGCTACTTTTACACTGTGGGTTCTGTCAGTAAGCCAGTTGGCAACCCATTGAGTGACGTAGGGATTTATGCACAGCTTAGTAAGTTTATCTAAGATTCCAGAGTGGGGGATGGTGTTGAAGGCCTTGGCAAGGTCCAGATAGGCTGTGTGGACTGCCTTACCCTCATCCACAGCTCTGGAGACTGATTCGAAGAAATCAGGTTCAGGAGACACAATCGGACTTCACAAACCCAAACTGGGTGGGGTCCAGTGTTTGAAGGTTGCCAATGTCTTTGTTTATAAGTTCCATGATAATACGTTCCATGGCCTTGCAGATCAGGCTAGTCAGAATGATGGGATGGCAGTTCCCAGGATCCAAGGTGGATCCCCCCTTGTGGAGTGGGATAACTGTAGCTGTACGCCACTCAGTGGGCATTAAGCCTGAGGTGGGGCTATGCTTAAACATGACACTTAGGTGAGGTGCCAGTTCATTTTGTAGTTCATGTAGTACACAGCCTAGGATGTCGTTTGGTCCCATCAATGCTGTATTCTTAGCTTTGGAGAGTGCATTTTTTACCTGTGTGGCCATGATTACCAGAATTTGGCAGTCTTTCGGTATTGAGATGGGCCCTTTAGGGGGTGAGGGGGGGGTGAAGCTGGTACTGAATCGAACTGCCAGGATATTGGCAATGTCCTTCAGATGAGTATATTTAATGCCATTCTGTTGTAGCTGAGAGCAGATCTGAGCATTGCCATTTAGATTCTTGACATAGCTATAGAATGCCTTGTGGTTGTCTTTGGAATCTTTGGGAATTTTATTTTCGTAACTAGCTTTGGAGGATTTTATGAGGGATCTCATCTTCTTACTGAGGCTGGTAAGGGAGTTTTATGCATCCTGGGATTTTCCTCTTTTCTGCAACAGTTTCTTCCTTCTGTTGTATAGTTTGTTTATGACAGAGGACCACCAGATTGGCTTCCTTTTTTTGGAGGAGAGCGTCTTGGTTCTATTTGGGATGGCACGGTTCATGCACAAGTGGATGTGCTCGTACAATGCTGTAGTGTAGGATTCAGCAGTCGAACTTTCAGTTCCAGTCTGCATGGGTGTCATGAAGTTGGTCATTTCTGACTTAAGTAACATGAAGTTGGCCTTGGAGAAGTTATTTATGGATGTTTCCTTACTGGGTGGGTGGGGGTGGGATGTGGATGTCAAAGGTGATTAGCTTATGGTCAGACCTAACCAATGAGGGGGTGCCAGTGGTGTGAAGCATCAATTTCCCATGTTGATAATAACTAGGTCCAGGATATTGGAGCCCCTGGTGGGACTATGGATTAGTTGATCGGGGGCATTGGAATTTATGAATTCCAAGAACTGTTGGGCAATGGTGTTGGTACACGAGTAGTTTTCCCAGTTAATGGCAGGGTAGTTGAAATCACCCAGTATTTAGTGTTTGGTTGTATCTTAATATTTCCCAGTATGTTTAGAAAGGTGTAGTGAGAATCTTGTGGCATGGTGGGGAATCAGTAGCAAGCTACAATTTGGATTGCAGTCTTACCTAGTGTTAGTTGCACCTGGAGAATTTCAGATGCACTGTGTTGGGCAACCAGCCTGGAGGTGTGAATATCCTTGGTGAATATGGACACTCCTCCACCTTTAGTGTTTCATTCTTGGTTTGGTGACCGAAAAGTGTGATAAGAGTTGTAGCCTGGTACTGGAGGGGTGCTCTCTGGAGCCTTGAACCAGGTCTCAGTTACTGCACAGATACTGATGTTCTCCATTTTTAGGAGTGCCTCGAGAGAGTGCATTTTGAGGTTTAGACTTCTAGCATTGAGTAGCATTACCTTCAGATTTTGCATACTTGTACGTGTTATGGTGGTGATTTTGTCCTTTGAGCCTTGCCTAAAAAAGGCACTATAGGGGCGGCAAGAACCTTGGCCAGTAACCTGAATCCTAGGGGTGACAGGTGCAGACCATCTCTGGCAAAGCATCGTGGTTTGTTGATCATGTCATCCCAGGCAGACAGACACTGGATCCCCTTTGAATGACACCAGAAGCTTAGCCAATTGTTGAAGTCAATCATTCTGTCCTTATACTGTGGTGTCATTCTGGGTCAAGGCAGGATGCTACTCAGGGCTACGGTCATACCTGCCTGGGTCACATGATCCAAAAGCTCTTCCATGTGTCTTTTCATGTAGTCCAGGGAGGTACGTCTCAAGTCATTCACTCCAACATGGACAATGACAGAGTTGTATTTGTACTTGTTGTGGAGTAACTTGAGTGCATGTGTTATGTGGTG
Source organism: Protopterus annectens (assembly GCF_019279795.1). Classification (NCBI taxonomy): domain Eukaryota; kingdom Metazoa; phylum Chordata; order Ceratodontiformes; family Protopteridae; genus Protopterus; species Protopterus annectens. The sequence goes on from NC_056739.1 coordinate 1,691,345,980, forward strand.
GATCCTGGCACCCGACAGGCAGCTGACTATAGTTGTCTCCTTGTTCAGCCTGGTGAGTGTGACATCAGTGTGCCTGACTATAGAGTTACCTATGACTAAAGTGTTGGGCATGTTATCTTGCCTTAGGGGCTATTGTTGGGTGGCACAATGCTGTTGTGAGCTATGTGATACTTTGGTTGTGATTGGTGTTTGTTTGCGTTTCAGATTCGGAGGTCTTTGTTGCTTAGGCAGGTTAATGTTAAGGGCCTCCGCATATGTGTGTTTAGTGTTGCTATGTGTGGTTGTTGGTGATGAGGGTTTTGAAGGGCTATGTGTTGCTTGAGGTGTAGTGCAGGGGGTTAACCTTCTCCTCTTGAATGTCTAGCACAATCTTGGCTTGAGAGAGCTTTGCTTCCAATTTGACTATGTAAGTGCATCTCTCACAGGTTGTAGTGTTGGGTGGTAGGAGGAGAGGGTTCTCTGTGTACATGAGGCAATTGCTGCATTGCCCCAGTATGCCCAGATTCACCAGGTGGACAGGAGAAATCACCAGAAGCTGACCCTTGAACATGCCTGGTTAGGTGCTTTTTTTCCCTTACCTTGGCAAGGTACTTTGCAATTATAGGCTGTTTAGTGCCTGCAATTAATTTCTCCTTATTAACAAGGAGAGTTGAGTGCTTGTATCAGTTTAAGGCTTCCTAGTGCTTTCCAGCAGGTTTTAGAGTAAGTGCTGGTCACAGGGACTCCAAAATGAAAGAGTCAGGAATCAAAGCACTCTGCTCCTACTCTCACTAGGATCAGAATATAAGCACAGATTCCAAGCTGTCACCTATAAAGCAGTTATTAAGCTTTCTGGTGATCAGCAGTCTCCATGAAATAATGTAACTACACTCCTTCTCTCACCAGGAGAAAACAGAAGCACTAATCCCAAGATGACTACTGAGAGGCAGAATATGGACTCTCCAATAACTGCTGGTCTTGCAATAGATGCTTAAAGGTAAGATGAAAAAAAATGGTTTATCCTAAACACTGCAGTGTGCACCAGAGGAATTAGATGTAAAAGTAGGTAACTTAAGTTTTACCCATCTAAAAATCTAAAAAGTTAAGTTTTAGTGGAGAGTCACTATTTTTAAAACAGCAAGATAGATTGAAAGGGGGTGGTCACTTTTGTATTCCGGTACTATGGCATACAGTAGGATGGCCAATAAATGTAAATAGTTGAAGGGGAGTGATTTCACAAAATGATAATTTTGTGGTTACTCACACAAGCTAGCAAAAGCAGAGAAGAAATGAGATATACTGTCAAATTAACAGAAGGGGCAGGCAAGTAGAAAGACAGTGGTGTTTAAAAACACAACAGTAACTGGGTGGGAGGGAAAGCAACTGTGTCTTAGTTTTATTGCAGCCTTGACTCCAAAAGATACTGTCAGTGTAAGTGATCAGGTCTTTTGGATTCAGGGCAGACATACTGAGGACAGTTTTATTGGTGCATGATTTGAAAAGGGTATCAGATGTGTCACAGCTTTCAATTAAATGCTCATGTTCCTGTGAACCATAACTTCTGTCCAGTTTAGTCCAGCTACTGTACCTTGGGGAATAATATGTAATTTATTTCCAGGTTCCTACTACTGAATTCATATCTTCCATATCAAATATTTTCAGAAATGTCTTCGGAAATCTACCATCTTTTGCTACATTTTCCCTTCTATGTCCCCCGGTACATCCTTAGTATTGCAAATCAAGTTGAGTCCCTATCTATAAGTAATATTCTCCGCTGAAAGCAGATTATTTCTCCCCAGATTTTCTTAAGCTCCGTAATAGTAGTTTTTGGGTGAATATAAATACATGCCAGTATAATCCGCCTCCCTTGCCAATCGTCCCCTACTTCCACAAATCTACCGTTACTGTATTTTTCCACTCTTCTAACATTAAATTCTAGCAATCAATATTATTACTCCCTTTTTCCTTTGCCCATGATATTCTACTGAATATCCATCCTGAAATCCTTTCTTTGTCAAATTCAAATGATCATTTCTTTCCAAATGCATTTCCTGTAGCATTTTTATTTGCACTCTTTATTTATTAAGATATTTAACTTGTCTTTCCTGTCTGTAAATACTTCTAAAGCCATCTGCATTCCAAGATACTATAGAAAGAGTAGCTATTATGATAAAAATCTGTGTCACTAGATTTACTATCAAAATCTCGCACCTGCAACATGCGAGTGTTCATATTTCTGACCCACAACATCAGAAATCAAATTCATGAACAGGAATTTAAGGAACGTTGACAACTTGAGAATGTCGACTTTACCTAAAATACCACAATTCCAGTCATGACCAATGAACGTTTTGCAGGGAGGCAAGCCACCCTGCATCCCCCACATCCCCTGCCACCTATATTTACAAACTCCGAGATCACACTACAGTGAGGGAAAGGGTATTTCCTGATCCCCACTATAGTGCGATCTGCATTCAAAATGATGAATCCACAACAATGAATGCTAGTGTGCATTTGCTGTTGTAACATCCCATTGTATACATGACAGTTTTTTTAATGTATATTTCTAGCTTTTGTCTTACATGTGCACAGTAATTCTAGGCAGAATGACTTTAAATACAATTGTTTCTTCTCATCTTCATTTGAACCTATGTCCCATTTTTCAAGATGTTTTGCTTTAATGAAAACCCTCAAACAAAATCTAGAAGGCTTAGGAATTTTATATCAAAGTGTTTGCATGACTACATTTATAGAAGAAGTAGACGGTAAATGTAGGAGATGTGATGAGGAAGAGTAGAAACTGGGAACATGTTTAATGAAAATGTAATAAGATGGCAAATTAATAAAAATTCCATGCATAGTAGTTTCACAGAATTTTTTTTGAGGGAATGGTAAAAACTAATGAAATGAGCTGGAATACAGGATCTGCACTCCATAGACATAGTAAGGTCTTAATGCTAGTGGTGGCAAAAAAGGCCAATACTAGTAAAATTAAGTCAAAAATCTAAAACAACCATAAAGGGATTACAGAATACTGTAAAATGGATAAAATGGCTAGACAATGGAAAATGGCTTGAGGTGGGAATCTTTAGAAAATAAGAGTAAATTTCATGGAAATAAATGGAATGTGCCAGAACAGTATATGCAAAATAATGCTCTAGAGGAGTAGGACCTGGGTTTAAGGGAAGGCAGGAATTGAGAAACTTATCAATGTTAAAATGAATGAAAACTGTTAAAAAATACATACTGCACAAGTATAATAATGGAAACTGTTATCAAGATTTATTTTTCTAATAATGCATATAAATTTATGTTGAAGCAAAAAATGTCATGATTTAATAAAGATGCTTAAAAAGAAACGTGAAATGCAATGGTTGTGAGAAGTTTCACAAAGTAAAAACGTAGTTTTATAAAGTTATTTCATGTGGAGGGGGAAAGACTTTTGGCCTTAATTAAACTACTTATTATTTATGTCCCAATATTAACTCAAAGGATGAGATATTCTGAAAGTTGAGCTGCAGACATGACAGCAATTAGAATAGTGTTAGGTCTTTCAGATTGGACTGGGGAGTATAGCACGTTTCTCCTTGCTACAGCTAAAACTGCTGTATCTATTTTCTGCTAGAGGCGAATTGACTACTGCTTCGAAGTGTACTACAAAAAATGTAAACTATTATATTGTAATTTTTGAAAGTATGTTCAAATTATTGTTAAACATTATTGTTCTGTTTTACATTATGTGTTTTTAAGAAGTTTTATGTAGTTTAGGATGGAAGAAATGCCCTTCGTAAAATTGACTACTGATGTAGCAGAAGTTATTTTGTATCTTTTTGCCTCCTAGCATGTCATCTCTCTAGCCTCCCCAGCGGCACACTGCCCCTGCTTCCCTAGTGGTGGAGATGCTGCCTCCAGATTTGTCCATGGGGTCTTGTATGGGGATCCACTGTCATTTTTACAGGCAATGGAGGTGGTTTGAACAATTACTTGTATCGTGGTCATGACAGAATTATTGTGTGTGTGTGTGTGTGTGTGTGTGTGTGTGTGTGTGTGTGTGTGTGTGTGTGTGTGTGTGTGTGTGTGTGTGTATATGCATATGTCCTAACCCACCTCCTAGTGGTGATGTACCTACCTGCATCAATGCAAGGGATGCCTATTCTCCTCACCATGCCTATGCATGTGTGTTCCTTTGCCTACACAGACAGGAGCTACCATCACTAATCTGGGCAGCCAACACAAAGCACACCATTCCGGACTGATAGTTGATTTTTTGTGATACATATGACCTCCACCACCAGAGCAGCAGAACTAGCCAGCTGGAATACATCAGCTTCCTCTCAGGATAGGCACCACCCATCCTCACCCTTGTATTCTTGAATGTCAGGTACCTGACCATCTATTTGAACCCAGGTAACCGGGCTATAGCCATTGGGGAAACTGATGCAGTAGAAGTTAATATAATGTTATACTTATTTTTTTTAAATACAGCACCTATCTGTTAAGAGTTGAAGCTAGAGGTAAAGGTACTGTAACAGTGATTTGCTATATAATAATGTTTGGAGTATTATCATGGAATGTTGGTGTCTTGACAAATCCTGTTAAAAGATACAAGGTATTTCTGCATATTTACATTCATAGGTTCATAGATTAGTACTGGGCTAACTGCCTTTGTGGGCTATTTTTAAGCCTAGCCAATTACCCCATGTGAGAATCAAACCCTGCACCTTTGATTTATAAGGCAAATACCTTAACCATTATGCCAACCTCCCACCCCTTTCAAATATTAGGCCTGTGTTACTACAAAAAAAAAACTTGAATAGCATTAAGCATATAAATTACTAGGGTTTTCATTATATCCATTCACAGGATAAATGGCTGTTGCTAGACTATTGTAAAGAAATATAGCTTTTAAGGTGCAGGAAGTATAAAAAAAATAACAATAGTAGATTTGTACTAGTAAGAGTGAATCTATATATCCTACCAGAAACTGTTAAACAAACTACAGGAAGAATGTTAAGAGTGTGTGTGTTACAGCGCAGGAGGGGATGGGTTTCTAGTCAGGGATGAGGTGCAGACTGGTCCTAGTGCTCACACTGTACCTGCATAAATCGTATTCAAAGACAAAAATCATGTCTATTAAACAGCATGTATATCTTACTAAGAGTTTGCATACTTATCCTAGTTTCTTTAATCAGACCATTCTCCATTGCTCGTGAGAGGGTATGTTGACAAGGAAAGGTTTGAGAGAAACTGGAGCATTAACTTATAGTTTTGTCAAGAGAAACAACTTAAATAAGAATGGAGTTGTATTTAGACAGTACTGATGAATTTTCAGCACAATGGGGTCAGATAACAAAAGTCTGGAATAGGTAGAAGAAAGCTATAAGGAACGTTCTAAGGATTTTTGTAAATGAGAAAAGACAACAGATTCAAATTGCACAGGATAAATCTACAGCTACTGAAGGCATAGGAAGAAGTGATTTATAAGAAGGAAGGGCTGAACTTAAAGTGCTGGAGCTGCAGGGTAACAGAAATAAAATGTTAGGCTACAAGGCAGATCAAGCTACACAAAGTCTTTTAACCATTAAATTTTGAAATAACACTTAAAGGACAAAAGCATTTAGCTCTACCGCTTAGACACAAAAAGGCAAAGACTGCAATATGCAAGACATACATCAAAAGACAGGGAGGGTTTCTGATTATAAGAACAGTTATATAAAGAAGAGGCAGATGGGGAAAAAAAGAAAGACAAAAAAAAGGGGGTTTTATAAGTATCCACTAAAAAGTCTAGATCAGGATCAAGGAACTGCTTTATCCTATATGTTATAGAGGATGAGTTGGAAAGAGTGTTATTATTTTTTTAAACAAGAAACATCTTTACTACATTATCACTTACGACAGGCAATTATACATTTATATAAATGCAAACAAACCACAGTGACATAGTTTCAGTTGCAAACATTACTCAACACTTATAATCTCTGTACAGTCACTGTTGGCCAAATATTACATAGCTCATTGAATTCCTGCTTTTCCTTAAACCTCATTCCTCCTCCAAAACATTATTCTACATGTATTGTTCCCACAATTCACATTTTTACAATGTAATTTGCTCTACCCCTTCCTAGCGATCCCACTTCCAATTCTTTTCTCTCTATTACTATATTTATTACTTGTAGTACAGTTGATTTAAACTTGGATTTCCATTTTTTTAGCAATTGCTGTTTTGTCAGCCACCAGGATTCAACTCATCAGTGCCTTACTATGTGTAGGCAATTCTGATTCTAAATCACAGCTCAAAAATAATTTCCTTAGTTACACTAATTTGATTACCCAGTATTTCTGACAGAGTAGTCTTCATGGAATTTTTAAAGTCTATCAACTCATTACACTCCCAAAAATATGTTCCTAATTACCACTTTCTTCCTTATCACACCTCCAATGTTTGCAATCTACTTGAGGAAAATTATCTAGAGTCTGCTTGGGGTATAAAATACTAATGCAAACACTTCCAACCAAAGATCCTAAATTTTCTAGAAATTATTGCATATTTGGGAGTCATACTTATATCCTCCTATTGATTCTTATTGAATTGCTTATCCAGTTTTTCCTCCCAATTCATTTTAAACTACTCCTCTGATTGATTCCTATAGTTACCATGTAACATTTCATATGCCCCACTATTTATCCTTTTTTTAACATAGGGTTGCCAGCCCTCATTTTCTTCCGGACTATCTGGAAATCAGATTGATTCTCCGGTAGTCCGGAAAACACTGTACAAACTCCGGTATTCTGTTTCAAAAAAGGAAACAGAGTATCGGAGTTTGTAAATTGGCTGATTTACTATGCTTTTCTATAAAAAAGCATAGTAAATCAGCCGAAAACAGGCAGCGGGAATGAAAAAAAGGGTGTTCCAAGCAAAGTGATGTCATTGTGACATCACAAAATAGGTGGGATATGGGTGGAAGAGGGGGTGGGCAGGGTTACTGGTGATGCAAGGGGTGTAGCTTTACTCCAGTTTTAGCCACAACAAAAGGTGGCAACCCTATTTTAACAGCAGCTTCTGTTCTACACTCTACTAAAAACTTTACCAGTACTGGTGTTTCGCTTAGGATCCCCTATTTCTTTCTCTTTTTCTATACTCTGATATCAATTCTTGATAGGGAAGGCAATCTCTAGCCTGTAGTCCAAATACATTTTTGGTTCTTCCCATTCTATTACCTTTCCCTCTCTAATTATTTGCTCTCAATAGTTTGGTTCTTTTGCCAGGTTTGTCAAATAAATTCCAGCCCTTTGTTGCCTGTTGTTTGTATCCCCCATTGTAGTCATCGTTATCAGTAGAATCTCTTTTCTCCATTTCTGTGTTTTCTTAGTTTTTAGAATACTTTCTGATACTTTATGACTATAATATTCTGTATAGTTATTGTTATTTTCCTTAAGGAGCTGCATCCAAAATCCCAGTCTCTTTTTGTTTGTTGAGCTTCCCCCTGTTTCATCATCATCCCTTTCCACTTTGAATTACAGGTTTATGCTTGTGTTATGTACAGAAGCCTTAACTGTGTAGCTCTGAAATACCCCTTCCAATCAGGTAATCCCAGACTGCCTTGTTCTATTGGAAGAATCAGCTTATCTCACTTAACTCTTGCCATCTTTCCCTCCCTTATAAAATCCTTTAGCTCTTTTTTAATTGCTATCCACATTTCCTCTGGTTGAAAAACATGCCTGACCTGTGTGTGAGTAAAGCTAAAGGGACTAAAAACATTTTAACTACTTGAATCTTGTTATCCATATCCATAAAACAGAGCTTCCACTTTCTCAGTTTTTGTATTATCATTTTAGTCTCTTTCCACACATCCTTAGCTGCCACACCAGAATCCTTTTCAATCCATACTCCTAAGTACCTCATTCAATCATTTCCCCATAAATATGGATATTGTTGAACCAATTTTTGTGTGGGTACATAATTTACAGCTACTGTCTTTGCTTTAGCTTCATTAAAGATCTGAAACTATCTCAAAATGATCAACAGCAATGAAATGTCATTTTCTGGTTTTACCAGGTATAAAATATTATCATCTGCAAATACAGCCTGCTTTTCTTGACTATCATAGCAATTATATCCTTGAATTTCAAAGTCCCTTATTCACTTTGCTAATGATTCTAAATATAATGCAAATAACAAAGGGGAAAGAGAACATCCCTGCCTGGTTCCTCTTCTCAAAAAGAAATTACCAGAGAGGAACCCACCCACTTTAATGTTCACATCCGATCCCTCATATAGCCTCCTAATCAACCATATAATTTTATCAGAGAATGCAAATGCAATGCTTCCATTGCCCTGCTCATATACTCCCAGCTTAATCTGATAAATGCTTTCTCTGCATCAGGACCTACCAACAACAGTGGTATTTTCTTATATTCTGCTTCCCTCTGGATCATCAGTCTTCTGTTAATGTTGTCAAATGTGTGTCTCCTCTCCACTAAACTACACTGGCATCAGCTTTGCCATTATTTTAGCCATTATAGGCAAACACTTTATAATCATGGTTTAGGATTGAAATGGGCTTGTACGAAGCTAGATCTGATAGGTCTTTACCCTCTTTAAGTATTATAGCCACCACCACTTTCTTCTAGGATGTTGGTACTTCTCCTCCTCTTAAAATACTGTTAAACAAAACCTTCTAGATCTTTATCTGTTTTTCCCTCCTAGCTTCTAAATTTCCAAGGGATATCATTTATTCCAGGGGACTTTTATGTGGATTGGTTATAAATCATCATTTTTATCTCATCTCCTCTTATCCTGTTAGTAATAAAACTTCATTTACCTCCACCTTGCCATATTTAATTTTTCCATAAAAATTTCCATTTGTACCTTTTCTAGATTTTCATATTTCTCTGTTTCATAGAGACTTTAATAAAATGTTCACAATACTTCTAGTACCTCTACACGATCTCTTGTCATCTCCCTTGTTACAGGCTCCCTAAGATGACAACAACTGTTTCAACTTTCTGTTGCCGGAGTCGTTGTGCTAAAAGTACTTGTGCTCTGGAATTATCAAAAAAACAAAAAAAAAACAGTTGCTTAACTGCAGTCTTTCTAAACTCATGCATATTATTGAGGTAATCCCTTATTTTCTGTTTTACATTCTGCAATTGCTCCTGTTCTTGTTATGAGATATTCCCCCAATTATGCAATACTTTAACCTTTGTCAGTCCCTCTAAATAATTTTTGTTACTTCTTAACCATATCTCACTTTCTTTTATTTCCACCTTATTTTTAAACTCCACTTTAATTTTATCCCACTCCCTAGCTATATTTTCAGAATAAACTTCTATTTTCTCTAATAGCCCCTGAATAATTTCCACTATTCATTTCTTAAATTAATCTCTTTTCAACAGATAGGTGGGAAAGCACTAGTGTCTTATTTTTTATTTCATTACCCTGCAATTTTATTTTAGCAATTATTACTTTGTGATATGAAACAGTTATTGGATGCATGTCAAAACTTTTAATTAAATGTACATGTTCCTATGAAATATATGTTCTGTCTAGTCAAAACCAGTTTTTAATCTTAGGGAATAATATGTAAATTCATTCAGAACCCCTACTGCTGAATTCACAACTTCCATGCCAAATACTTTCATACATTTCTTTATTTGATTTCTCTTAAAAATGTATTATTAGATTAAGCCAAGGGCTTTAATCTAGTCATTTCCCTATGCAATAGTGAAAAACAGCACATTATCTTTTCTTGTATCATGCTCTTTTGATCAGTTTTCTTTTTTTTTTACACTGCAGTGCCTAAATTTCTTAAAACTGAACAAGTAGAAAGAAAGTAGTAGGAAAAAAGGCACCTGTTTACTTTAGTATCCTCACTGCACTCGGAAATACCTGAGAAAACTTTACTTTATAGAAAGCAAATTGTATAATACATTATAAAAACCTACTATTAAGAACAAAATGGTGTTTTACTTACAGTTAACTCTTACCTTCCTCTTCTCCCCTCCTAAATGTTCTTCCAAACATTAATGTCATGAAGTAGGGCATATGCTTCAGAGTCCCTACAAGTTTAACAAAGTAAAAAAAAAGTCCAATATTTCCAGGTTTTCTTGTTCTGTCATGTTTCACAAATATAATTAATGCTTTACAATTTCATATTTATTTGTTAATTTTGAAGTTGATAGTTTAATTCCTGTTAATCTCCATCTGCCAAATCCAGTCTGTTTCATTTCCAATGTACCCCCAGTTATTCTAGTCAACTCTTGTACTTTTTCTCTCTCACACACATTTTCCATTGAAACACTGTGATCTTTATTACCAGAAGAACAAGAAGCAGAACCTCCTGTTGTTTCATAACTCACGTTTTGTTGGACAAACTTTTGTATTCTCTCCTTAGCATGGTCTGCATAAAAAAATTATTTTGACTCTCCAGGACAGCGTATTCTGAAAATAGCTGGTTACAGCAGCTTGAATCTCATGTCTGTTTCTCAACATTTCCTGATTAGTGGTGTGAAGATATGTGAAAGCTGCCAGCCTGACAAGATAGGATTTTGTACATAATTCTGTTATTTATAAATATTAATTTAAGCCACATGCTTGTTCTCTTTGTTAAATGTGGAACTTCAAAAATTTAACCACATTCCACTCTGTTGGAGGAAAGCTGATAAGTCAAGCATTGTATAATTGTTTGATCTCAAAACTCGAAGCTGAGATATCTGGATGAAGGAATTCTTGCTATTGTTTTGAGACCAGAGTTAATCGCTAGACTTTGCATGTATAATGTCTTTTATTGCTGTAGTTTCCTGACCAGGTGCAAGATCAAAAGGGCTGCTAAACTCTGAGTTTCTGTTAGCCTGGGAACCAGAGAAAAAAATGATGTAATCTGAAATGAGTCAGTAGTACTGTGCTATCAATTTAAGGACAGAGAGACTCAGAGCATTTTGCATTTGTCTTCAGAACATCCAACATCACCAGCACTGCCTCACTCTGTGTGTAAGTTTATTTTATAACTGTGTTTGCTCTTAGATATTGCTAGGAAATAGGAAGATTAGACTAGTTGTTTTTCTATACTGTTTTGGTGGTGCTGCGGTAGCATTGTCACCTCACAGTTAGACGTTGTCCTGTTTGATTCTTAGCTAGAGCATCTTCTGTGTGGAGACATGCATGAATGGGCGCACCTTCGTTGATGGTTGTGTGTCAGGGCTGGCAACTCGGCACATAAAAATCTACTGTTAATCATTAGCGGACTGGAGTTCCGCTGTGGCGACTCCTAACCGGGAAAAGTCAAAAGACACAGTAGCAGCAGCAGACTAGTTGTTTTTCTGTATTGACGTCTGAACTTTTCTACTGTATTTTAAGCATTTCTCTGTGATCTCTGAACTCTTGACTAGCACTGTGTAGTAAGAAGTATTGTCTTGTGTTCTTATTATTTATTATTAAATATTTTTAAACCTTTCAACTATGACTGTTTTATGTAGAGATAATTTAAGCTCTAGAGTACATTGCATGTATATAGTGATACTGTACTAAGCCACTCCAAATAAGCCTTGCTGTTCAGTTACACTTATTAGTAGCTGATATTAGTGATTGGTGGCATGTGGTACTACTGTATAGTCTGGGTAGAAGGGGTACAGCTAGAGAACCTGTGCCAGCCTTCCCCAGGAGTGTCTGTGTGTTTGTATATAACTCATATCTCAAAGTGTGGGTGTGTGTCAGCTACTTAGGCAGGGACACGAAGCACTGGTTGGAAAAATAGGGTGCTGGAGGTTTTAACTTGGCCACTAGGCTGAGCTCTATACCATATAGCTGTACCAGTGGGGAGTCTTACTGAGGATCTGGAGAGAAAAGGAGAAACCAGTCCCAGACTGACTGTGATCTCTGTGTGCTCTCAAGGGAAATTGTAATTTACTGTGTGTGTATTTGTTATCCTTCCCAATGTCGATGCCCCTCACTGGTGTTAGTGGTGAGGACTGAGGCTTCTTGATTGCTGGACCAGTGCACAGGCATCACATATTAATTGTTTGGCAGTGGTGGGATATACACATCACATATTAATTGGTTGGCAATTGGCTTGTAGTGGTGTGGATAGTGAATTCCTGTAGCTTGTGTACAGTGATCACTGAAGGTGTTTTTGTAATCTAAATCAGCCATGCAGTGAATATCCAGAGTTCAGATCACAATTATTGTATTTCTTTTGTGAGCTTAGTCAGTCAGGGACAGCAGGCAAGCATGTCAGCAGAGGAGTATGGAAAGCTGAGCCAGTTGGCTGAGATCTGCCAGGCTAAAGGACTGGTGCAGGGAAACCTAAGGCAGATTTGATTGCAGCTTTGGTCACAGCTGCATTGGAAAACAGCAACCTGGAGGATGATCAGACTGACTGTGGAGATGTAAAACATTCAGGGAATGGACAGCTCAACCTTTGTGCAGAGGACTTCAAAATCCATCTGGAGCTAAACAGGCTGGAGTTGCAGGCCAGGCATTTGGAAATGGAAGCTGTGGAAAAGGAGCGGCAGAGGCAGCATGAAAAGGAGATGCTGACTCTCACCAGAGTCATGGAGGCAATGGGGAAGGGAGTAACCGGACCCCAGAAGCACAAAAGGTCAGTAAATTTCTTCCACAGTTTACAGAGGGGGATAATTTTGATAGTTTCATTCATATGTTTGAGAAGGTGTCTGGATACGGTTCCTGACCCCCTTACTCCATGGTAAAGCTGTAACTGTGCTGTCTAAATTAACTGATCAGGAATGTTTTGATTATACTGCTGTTAAGAATTGCTTGTTAGAATGTTTTAAGCTAACACCTGAAACTTATAGGAAAATGTTTTGTGAGTATAGACGCAAGACAGATGAAAGTGTGTGTGAATATGTTGCTGAAGTGAGCACTTATTTTCATAGGTGGATAAGTGAATGTCAGGTCATCACTTCTGAAGAGCTGGCAGACATTGTGGTGAGGGAACAAGCCCTTAGCACTTTGCCTGAGGACATGAGGATCTGGTTAGCTGATAGGCAATGTGCTACTTCAGAGAAGTTGGGGAAGAAGGGAGACCTATACCTAGCAAGCAGAGCATCTCTGCACAGGAAAGGGACCCCCTGTACTTCTCATGGGTCTTAAGGAACCCATGGTGAGCAGCCCAGACTGCCCCAACAGAATCTGCCAGTAGTAGGGGAAGCCACTAGTCCAGGTACACATCCAGAACCTAGGGTTAAATGTTTTGAATGCAACCAGTGGGGCCATGTGGCATACAGATGTCCATGGAGGCAAGGTAGGGAACAAAAGGTGAGAGAGCCAGTAAGTGGGAAAGACAAAATGCCAATAGTAGGTTGTCTTGAGTCAACAGTGGTACTGAACTGCCATGCTGCAGATGTCCTGATAGCGAAGGATTTTGATGAGGCAGTACCATGTGTTTATGCAGTTACACGCAGTCAGGCTTTGAGACAAGCATGTGGGTCTGGTAGCCTGGGGAGACCCAAACAGACCACATACTTGCAGCCAGGACTGGTGAGGTGGTTACATCAGGGAGGGAGATACTCTGTAGCAGTGAGACTGAAGGTGAGCCACAGCTGCTTGTGGGCACTGATGTTCCCTTGGACAGAATGACTGCAAAGGCAGAGGTGAGTAGTAGTACCCAGACTGACAGTGAGGCATTACTGTCAGAGGATGCCAGACTTCCTGTGGAAGGGGAGCTGGTAAGGGTTACAAAGAGTGAGTTGAGACAGGCTCAGCTCTCAGATCTTACATTGCAAGGCCTGAGAGAGGTAGCTAGTGAGGGATCTGATTCTCAAGGGAAGAAGGAATCTGTATACTGGGACAATGGGTTACTGTATAGAGAGTGGACCCCTGATGGAGTGATAGAAGGTGAGAGAATACAGCAGTTGGTAGTGCCTACAGCCTACCATCTGGTGCTTCTAGCCACAGCCCATGATATTCCCTTTGCAGGTCATATGGGCATAAATCATATAGAGAGACATATTATGCAAAACTTCTATTGGCCTGGAATTTCTAGAGATGTAACAGGGTACTGCAGGACCTGTGAGCAGTGCCAAAATGTAGGCAAGGCAGGAGACAAGGTGAGAGCTCCTTTGATGCCTTTGCCTGTGATTGAGGAGCCATTTCAGAGGATAGCTATAGATATTGTGAGGCCTCTGAGTCCCCAAGTTCCACAGGGAAAAGTATATGCTAGTGGTAGTAGTCTATGCTGCAAGATACCCTGAAGCAGTGGCTTTGTCCTCCACTGAGGCAGATAAGGTGGCAAATGCTTTGTTAGAGATTTTCAGCAGGCAAGGTTTCCAAAAAGAAATACTGACTGACAGAGGTGCCAATTTCATGTCAGACCTGCAGGCTTGTCTGTGGAAGTACTGTGGGATGAAACACCTAAGGACCACCCCCATTGATCCCCAGACTAATGGTCTTGTTGAGAGGTTAAACTCTACAATCAAGTCCATGCTATGGGCATTTGCAGACCAGTTTAAGAGGGAGTGGGACAAATATTTGCCCCATCTGTTGTATGCCTACAGAAAGGTTCCTCAGGAATCCATAGGTTTTCAACCCTTTGAGTTGCTGTATAGGCATAGGGTGAGGGGACCTCTAGATTTAATTTGTGTTGAGTGGGAAGGTGAGTGTGAATCTCACATGGAGTCTGTTGTGGCATATGCCCTAAACCTCAGGACAAGGCTCAGAGAACTCATGGGCTTGGCTCAGGAGAACCTGGCAGAAGCCCAACAACAGAAAAAGGTATGGTGTGACAGGAATGCTCAAGTTAGAGAGTTTCCTGTGTGGCAGTAGGTAATGGTTCTCATTCCTGTCAGACACAACAAGCTGCAAGCAGCATGGGAGGGACCCTACAAGGTGGCAAGAAAGGTAAGTGAAGTTAACTACATGGTAGAACTGCTAGGCAAGAGGCAGGAGCACAAATTGTACCATGTTAACATGATGAAACCTTACCATGAGAGGGAGGCCCTTATGCTGAGTATTTGCAGTGGATTGCAGGAATCATCTAAGGTAGATCTGGTGACTGATCTCCTCAGTGAGCCTCAGACTGACACCTCAGTGGAATGGGTAGCAATGTTCCAGCAGCTATCTCCTACCCAGGTTCGAGAAATCTGAGGAGTGTTACAGGAGTTTGGGGATGTGTTCACTGGGAAATCAGGGTGCACCCATCTGGTGCAGCACTAGGTGGATACAGGACCTCAAAGGCCTATTAGGCAAACCCCTTATAGGGTGCCTGAGAGAATCAGACTCTGATGAAGGAAATACAGGAGATGTTGGAATTAGGGGTAATTCAAGAGTCCAACAGTCCCTGGGCCTCCCCAGTGGTGCTGGTGCCAAAGAAGGATAGCAGCACCAGTTTCTGTGTGGACTACAGGAAATTAAATAGTCACACAGAGTCAGATGCTTACCCCATGCCTAGGACAGATGAGGCCCTAGAGCAGCTGGATGGGGCTAAGAATCTTACAACCACTGATCTTACCAAGGGTTACTGGCAGGTGCCCTTGACTCCCAGTGCTAGAGAGAGGTCAGCTTTTGTGACTCCTTTTTGCTTGTATGAGTTCACAAATATGCCCTTTGGGATGAAAAATGCCCCAGCAACTTTCCAGAGGCTGGTAGATCATAGAGCAAGAGGGTTTGCCCTTGCTTACCTAGATGATATTGCCATCTACAGCCATTCCTTGCAAGAATACCTTCAACATGTCAGGGAGGTGCTGGGCAGACTACAGATGACAGGGTTGACCATTAAACCCAGCAAATGTCAGGTGGGTATGGCAGAGGTCTCCTACCTGGGACATAGAGTGGGGTGTGGTAATATCAGGCCAGAACCTGCCAAAGTGGAAGCCATTCAGGCACAGCCTGTGCCTGTTACCAAAAAGCAGGTTCATAGGTTGGTACTAGGCTATCGGCCCTAGGTCCTATACAAGCCTAGCCAAACAATTCCCTGGATATTTCTTCCCACAATATTTACTTCCCTGGACCCTTGTCTAGCAGGGCAACTGATGTGATCCCCGGGGTGAATTTCCTATCTTCCATCCAATCGTCAAGGTTTCTCTTGAAGAGGGCCAAGGAGGCACTCTGCTTGACATGTATCGGCAGTCTATTCCAGAGTATGGGGAGTTTCTGGGTCAGGAACCTATCCCTCCAGCATGTTTTGTTCATTGTGATGACAAGGTTTAGATACCTGGAGCATGTGGCTCTGAGGGATTGGGATTTCTTTAAGTGGAGCATGTCTAACAGCTCAGAGTTTGACATGGCCTTGTATGTTAAGCAGAGATCACCTCTGAGTAGATGATATGCCACAGAGTATATCTGGAGTTTCTTTAGACGGTCAGCATAGGGCATTTGCTTTAGGCCTGTGATTCTTTTAGTGAGGTATTTCTGCGGCCTTTCCAGCTGTTGCAGATGTCTTGTGAGGTAAATACCAAACAGAGCATTGTACTCTATGATGGGTCTTAATCAGGGATGAGTACAGTGGGACAATGACCTCCTTTTTTCTGGATGAAAAGCCCTTAGTGATGAGGTGTGCCACATAGAAAGATTTCCTGACTGTTGTGGTGATGTGGTTATCGAAGGTGAGACCACGGTCTACCTGTGTCCCTAGGTCTCTCATCACACTTTTGGTGTTTAGTGTTCTGCTACCTATGTGGTAATTCATGGGTACATGTTTTTTCCCAAAGGCGATAACTATACATTTCTTGGCATTAAGCTTGAGCCCAAGTATCTGTTTGTGTAAGGCCCTTTTGTAGAATATCCACATCATTTGGGGATTCAGTAATGGCTCCCAGTCTGCAGTCATATGTGAACTTTGTTAGCCAGAGTTCCTTAGTGTTGACCTGTACTTCAGAGAAGTAGATGCCAAATAAGAGCGGTCCCAGGTCTGAATCTTGAGGTACTCCACTTGTTACTTGTCACTTGTCTGGAATTGGATTTGGAATCAGCTACTTTTACAGTCTGGGTTCTGTCAGTATGCCAGTTGGCAACCCATCGAGTGACGTAGGGATTTATGCCCAGCTTAGTAAGTTTATCTATGATTCCAGAGTGGGGGATGGTATTGAAGGCCTTGGCAAGGTCCAGATAGGCTGTGTGGACCACCTTACCATCGTGCACAGCCCTGGAGACTGATTCGAAGAAGTCAATCAGGTTCAGGAGACAAGATCAGCCTTTCATGAACCCAAACTGGGTGGGGTCCAGTGTTTGAAGGTTGCCAATGTCTTTGTTTATAAGTTCCATAATAATGCGTTCCATGCCCTTGCAGATCAGGCTCATCAAACTGATGGGACGGTAGTTCCCAGGATCCAAGGTGGATCCCCCCTTGTGGAGTGGGATAACTGTGGCTGTGCGCCACTCACTGGGCATGAAGCCCGAGGTGAGGCTTTGATTAAACATAACACTTAGGTGAGATGCCAGTTCATTTTGTAGTCCATGTAGTATACAGCCCGGGATGTCATCTGGTCCAATGGATAATGTATTCGTAGCTTTGGAGAGTGCAATTTCTAACTGTGTGGCCGTAATTACCAGAATTTGGCAATCTTTTGGTACTGAGATGGGCCCTTTAAGGGGTGAGAGAGGGGTGATGTTGGCACTAAATTGATCTGCCAGGATATTGGCAATATCCTTGGGATCAGTATATTTAATGCCATTCTGTTGTAGCTCAGAGCAGATCTGAGCATTGCCATTTAGATTCTTAACTTAACTATAGAATGCCTTGTGGTTGTCTTTGGAATCTTTGGCAATTTTATTTTCGTAACTAGCTTTGGAGGATTTTATGAGGGATCTCATCTTCTTACTGAGGCTGGTAAGGGAGTTTTTTGCATCCTGGGATTTTCCTCTTTTCTGCAACAGTTTCTTCCTTCTGTTGTATAGTTTTTTTTATGGCAGGACACCACCAGATTGGCTTCCTTTTTTTGGAGGAGAGCATCTTGGTTCTATTTGGGATGGCATGATTCATGCATGAATGGATGTGCTCATACAATGCCTTAGTGTAGGATTCAGCAATCGAACCTTCAGCTCCCATCTGCATGGGTGCCATGAGTTTGTCACTTCTGACTTAAGTAGCATGAAGTTAGCTTTGTAGAAGTTTTTTACAGAGGTTTCCTAACTGGGGGGTGGGGGTGGGATGTGGATGTCAAAGGTGATTTGCTTATGGTCAGACCTGACCAATGAGGGGGTGACCACTGGTGTGGAGCATCTATCTCCCATAATGACCAGGTCTAGGATATTGGAGCCCCTGGTGGGACAATGGATTAGTTGATCAAGGGCACTGGAATTTATGAATTCCAAGAACTGTTGGGAAAAGGTGCTGGTACCTGAGTAGTTTTCCCAGTTAATGGCAGTGTAGTTAAAATCACCCAGTATTAGGGTGTTTGGTTGTATCGTAATATTTTCCAGTATGTTTAGAAAGGTGAAGTGAGATTCTTGGGGCATGGTGGGGGATCTGTAGCAAGCTACAATTTGGATTGCAGTCTTATCTAGTGTTAGTTGCACATGCAGAATTTCAGATGCATTGTGTTGGGCAACTAGCCTGGAGGTGTGAATATCCTTGGTGAATATGGACACTCCTCCACCTTTAGTGTTTCGGTCTTGGTTTGATGGCCGAAAAGTGTGGTAAGAGTTGTAGTCTGGTATTGAAGGTGTGCTCTCTGGAGTCTTGAACCAGGTCTCAGTTACTGCACAGATATCGATGTTCACCATTTTTAGGAGTGCCTCGAGAGAGTGCATTTTGAGGTTTAGACTTCTAGCATTGAGTAGCATTACCTTCAGATTTTGCATGCTTGTATCTGTTACGGTGGTGGTTTTGTCCTTTGAGCCTTGCTAAAAAAGGCACTATAGGGATGGCAAGATCTTTAGCCAGTACCCTGAATCCCAGGAGTGACAGGTGCAGGCCATCTCTGGCAAAGCATTGTGGTTTATTGATCATGTCATCCCAGGCGGACAGATACTGGATCTCCTTTGAATGACACCAGAACCTTAGCCAATTGTTGAAGTCAATCATTTTGTCCTTATACTGTGGTATCATTCTGGGTGAAGGCAGGATGCTACTCAGGGCTAGGGTCATACCTGCCTGGGCCACATGATCCGAGAGCTTGTCCATGTCTCTTTTTATGTAGTCCAGGGAGGTACGTCTCAAGTCATTCACTCCAACATAGACAAGGACAGAGTCATATTTGTACTTGTTGTGGAGTGACTTGAGTGCATGCATTATGTGGTGGATCCAGGCAGCTGACAGTAATTTTCTCCTTGCTCAGCCTGGTGAGTGGGACACCAGTGTGCCTGACTATAGTGTCACCTATGATTAAAGTGTTGGGTACGTTGTCTTGCCTTAGGGGCTGTTGTTGGGTGGCACACTGGTGTTCTGAGCTATGTGTCACTTTGGTTGTGACTGGTGTTTGTATTTCAGCTTCAGGGGTCCTTGTTGCTTGGGCAGGTTAATGTTAAGGGCCTCCGCATATGTGGGTTTAGTGTTGCTATCTGTGGGTGTTGATGGTGTGGGTTTTGAAGGGCTATGCGTTGCTTGAGGTCTACTGCAGCTGTTAACCTTCTCCTCTTGACTGTCTAGCACAAGCTTGGCTGGAGAGAGCTTTGCTTCCAGTTTGGCTATGTAAGTGCATCTCTCACAGGTTGTAGTGTTGGGTGGTAGGAGGAGAGGGTTGTCTGTGTACATGAGGAAGTTGCTGCATTGCCCCAGTATGTCCAGATTCACCAGGTGGACAGGAGAAATCAATGGAAGCTGACCCTTGGACATGCCTGTTTAGGTGCTTTTTTTGTAAAGTGAAGAGCTGTTTTCCCTTACCTTTGCAAGGTACTTTGCAATTATAGGCTGTTTAGTGCCTCTGCTTAATTTATTATTATTAACAAGGAGAGTTGAGTGCTTGTATCAGTTTAAGTGTTCCTGGTGCTTTCCAGCAGGTTCTAGAGCAAGTGCTAGTCACAGGGGTTCAGATTTTAGTTCTACTACTGAGAAACCAGCTAGTTCTAAGGGAAAATTTGAAGAGCAGACTTTCTGGCACCTGGAATAGTTTAACCATAGCCCCGCAGTGCTGCATGATGTGAAAAATGTGCAAACACATGCGTTTTAAAGCCAAAAAGTTGAAAGGGATAGAAATCAGCCGAAAATGGCTTATAAAATTACAATTTCAGAGCTAGAAACCACTCCTCTAGTGTTAGATAGGCAGTACAATGCTCACCACTCCCACTGGTAAGCACTAGGACTTCCCTCTACCACAGCAAGGTCTGGATAGCTCTGAACACAGAAAATAAAGTCCTGAAACCAGCAAAGCCTGTGATCTGGACTAGACTAGCTAGGAAAGGCGGGAAACGAGCAAACAAGATAGTATTTTTTTTTGTTAAAACAGGCTAAACAATGCAATAATACAGTAAATAAACACAGAAACGGCTAACACACTTGAGTGTGTAGCCCTAAACAGCAAATGCAATTAAAACTCTACAAAATTAAAATTTTAAATTAAATTAAACCTTTTTGAATGAAGGAAGGCAAGTGCACTACTGAGTCTACATAAACAGAAAAGTCTATACATACAGAAAAGCAGCTAAAACACACTAAAATAATTCAGATGCAGTGCAACCTAGAGCACTTGCATTGTAGCAATATTAAGGCAAATACAGTTTTAATAAATACACTAAAATATACTCTATATTTCCAAAATGTTTGAGAAGCACAGTCAAAACACAAGGAGATTCAATAAAACAGACAACGAAACCCCAGCGTTAGCAGGTGCTGTTGCTCTAAAAAATGTAATCCAACGAAACACTGAGGGGAAAGTGAATGTAGATAAAGTCACGTGAGCAATGATGTGACTGGAAACATTTTATTTTCTGCGCACTTTAGTGCGCAGAAAATAAAATAAAATGTTTCTCATCCTTAAGGTAGGTGAAAAGTTTTTACTCCAGGAAAGGGAAAGGAACATCTTTCTCAGTGCATAGATTGTGGCAAGATACAGAAAGCAGATAGATAAATAGTGCAAGTTATATTACTGATTTGTAAAATTTGATTATACAACCCCCCATTAATATTCAAAAACGTGCATGCTGATTGGTCAGCGTGCACATCGTAAATCAGACTTATACTAATGAAAAAAGGTCCGGTCGCCCGGACTTTTTCCATTAGTATAAGTCTTTTTTTTATTTTACAGCAACAGAGGACACAAGATCTCCATTGCTTTTTAGAAACTGTCTCGCTATGTTAAAGGAGTTTAACATAGCGAGACAGCTTTAAAAAAAGTAATGGAGATCTTCCTTTCTGCGTTGCTTTTTTTAAAGCTATCTCACTATGTTAAATGGGTTTAATATAGCGAGACAGCTTAAAAAAAAGCAACAGAGATTCTCCGTTGATTTTTTTTAAAGCTGTCTCGCTATGTTAAACTTCCACAGCTCTGATGTACTGCATAAGCGTACACATGCGCAGTACATCAGAACTGCCGCAGAATACCAGACAGCTGCAGAAGGGCAGCACGGAGGCATTATACAATGCCATTATTTAAGAAAAGTAAGTATTTTTTTTCTTAAATAATGTCATTGTATAATAGCAATAACCCACTTCTGGGTGTGGGTAATGCTAGATTTACCCACAGTTGTCTTTGTTTGGCCACTCGGGCTTCGCCCTCATGACCAAACCACACCAACTGTGGGTAAATCCAACATTACCCACACCCAGGCATGGGTTATTGCTTAAATAATTAACATATACTTACCCTCCCAGTTCTCCTTATTTTGAGATGCTTAAGATTTCTAAGGAGCGATTATCACATTTTGATGGACTAACCATATGAGGAGAGACAGGACTTCAGGTTTTAACAGGGGTGAGGCTCATAGTGATCCTAGAAGGTTTGCAGTTTTCCTCTAGCAAGGTTAATTGATAGATTTTTAGGCTCGATAGCGCTAAAGGATATCCACAGGGTTTTACATCAGTATGACTTTAGCTGTTTATTTTATTCCACTAGAATTAATTCCTCTTCTAGACTGGATATATTCTTTATCACTAGGGAACATTTATATTTGCTAGCAACAGCATTTACCTAATCTATAGAATTCCAAGATAATGTGTTAATTGGTTTCAATTTAGAACTGGTCTCCAAGGAAGGAGATTCAATAAAATAAATTCAACCCCAAAATGGACAACAGTTTGAGGAGCTACTGTCCCATTTTTTAGCAAAATAATGGATCATAGGCATGTGATGAGAGCAGTACCAAATCAGGACTGGGAAGCATTTAACTGAGATTATGTAAAATGGTTAAAGATATACAGAGGGGAAATATTTTATCTCTAAATCATGCAAATGCTTACAGCAGGATTTAGCGAGAGAGCATGTAAAGGTGGTAGGAGAAAAGCTGAAACTCAAGTTTAGTATTTAAAACACAGACTAGAAGAAGTTAGATCAAGCACTTAAGTAGCTGAAAATGAAAGATTTTGAAGTAACATCTGCTAATTTGAAACATCTAGCACTTATGTTGAGCTAGTGGAGTGGAGACAAACCTACATCTAAGCGGAAATAAAATACAAGGCTTTCAGAATATCACCCAAAGGATATACTGGAAAGTTTTGCTACTTAATACAAGATTATACTGGCCACCTCAGCTGAGGCCTGGGTTGGTAGAAAATATATGGATCTATTGTGATCCACACTGCCTTCCAAACTTGTCTAAGGAACAAGTTGTTACTTTAACAGAAAGAGTGACATTACAGGAGATGGAACCCCCTGACCAGGACAGTCTGCCTGTGGAAGCATATGTTTGGGGAAGGAGAAACTTGCTAAAGTTAATTTACCTGGATGAATAACTGGATTTTTGAAGAAGAGAGTTGCCTAAAATTTGGAGATAGGCTATTACTTCAGTTATTTCATACTTTAGTATATCAACATCAGAAGGGCTTCATTCCAGGAAAATCCACCTTTGATAATTTGATTAAAATGGCAATGGTCCAATCCTAGAGACAATTATGTTAAAAAAAAAAAAAAAAGTTATGTATTTACCATAATGTTCCATCTGGGTTTTCCATTTTCATTCTTCCTCGACTGTTGGGTTTGGATCTGACACTCAGATCTGACTCAGCCATTACTTTAGCACGTGCCCAGCAAAAAGCTCTCGAGCTCCTCCTTTACCCATAATGTACCAACCCCTAACATACCTCATAGGTTCATAGGTGTTTACTAGGCTAACGACCACAAGGGCCTTTTTAAGCTTAGCCATGCATCCCAAATTTCAGATAAGTTCTGATATCCTTGATAAGTGTATGCATGGGACTGGGAGATGAACAATTTACAGGTTACCTGTGTCCATTAGAGACATAGGTGCCAAACCAGGGATGAATTTTTGGTTACCCATCCAATTGCTCAAGTTGCACTTGAACTGGGTTAGGGAGAAAATCTGCTTCACATGGATGGGGACCCTGTTCCACAGAAGGGTTAGTCTCTGGGATACATACCTATCTCTCCAGCAGGTCCTACTTATATCACAGGCAAAGCTTAAGCCTTTAGAATGGATAATTCTGGTGCTGTTTGTTTTGTGGATATGCAGGAGGTCCATCATAGCATGGCCTGACAATGCCCTGTATGCCAGGCATAGATCTCCCTTCAAAAGCCTGTAGGAGACAGAATACAGGGATAGAGCCTTGAGGCAGTCTGCATAGGACATATTACTTATGCCCTGTATTCTTTTAGTGAGAAATCTCTGTAAGCATTCCAATTGTTGGTTATGCCTTGTTTGGTACATAACAAAGGGGGCAATGTACTCAATGATAGGTCTGATGAATGCCGAATATAGTGGAACAATGACTTCCTTGGACTTAGATGCCATACCTTTGTTTATAAGTTGTGCAACACAGAATTATTTCCTTACCACTGTAGACACATAATGATCAAAGGCTAGATTAATATCTGTGTGTGTCCCTAAATCCCTGACTATTGGGTCAACTCTAAGGGGTGTGTTGTCAATATGATAGTTACCAAGGATGGATGACTTCCCAAAGGATACTATTATGCATTTCTTGGGATTTAGTTTTAGTCTGTGGCTCTGACACCAGTTGTTTGTCTGAGTCAGCCCCTCCTGGAGAACATTTGTGTCTGTGTGAGATTCAATGACAGCTCCTAATTTGCAATTATCTGCAAATTTAGTCAGAAACCATTGACATTGGCCTCGACTTCAGAGAAGTAAATGCCAAAAAGGAGCTATCCAAGGACTGATCCCTGAGGACTCCACTTGTGACTGGCCTCTTTGTAGAGGTGGACTCCTCAATTCTAACTTCCTGGGTCCTGTCTGTGAGCCAGTTGGCTATCCACCTGGTGACATATGGGTTCGTATGAGTTTGTCAACAATGCTCGAGCGGAGTATTGTATCAAATGCTTTGGCCTTGCCAGGTCAAGGTAAGCAGTGTGAATGATTCTGCCCTCATCCATTGCTTTGGTGACCTTCTCAAAGAAGTCCACCAGGTTGAGTAGGCATGATCTGCCCTTGACAAAACCAAACTTGGTGGGTCCAGTGTCTGGGGGTTTACTATATCTCTGTTGATCATCTCCACGATAATTCTTTCCATAACTTTACATATAAGACTAGTGAGACTTAAAGGTCTGTAGTTTCCAGAGTCTGTAGACAGCCCACCATTGTGAAGCAGGATGACTGTTGCCTTTCTCTATTCATGAGGCATGAAGTCTGTTTGGAGGCTACAGTTAAATAGTAATTCCAGAGGCACTGATAGGTCATGTTTCATGCTATTTAGAAGGTATCCTGTGATATTGTCTGGGCCCATTGATGCAGTGTTCTTGGTCTTAGAAAGAGCATTAAGGACCTGCTCCCTAGTGATACTAGGGGCAATTATATTTGATGATATTTCCTGAGGGAAGGTTGAGGGGGAGAGAGGAGTAAAGTTGGAGATGAATTTCTCAACCACAAGGTTTGCTATATCTGCTGGCTCAGTATAGGTGGCTCCATTTACAATGAGCTCTACACACAATTGTGTATTGACTTTGAGGTTGCAGACCTATCTAAAGAATGCTTTGTGGTTATCCTTGGCCTGGGATGCCAAACTTACCTCAAATTTACCTTTGGTAGACTTTATTTGTCCACTGAGTTGTTTGTTTATTTTGATGAGTGCTTTTATCCGGCTGGCTGCTGCACCTCCTAATTTTTGCCATGATTTTCTTCCTCCTGTTATACAGATGATTGATTTTATGATTCCACCAGGGTGGGTTGTTTTTTTAGTTAGTTCTGTACTTCTTTCTGGTGGGTACAGCTGCCTCTATGCAGCTATTAACATGCATGTACATGGTTTCTGTGAACAGTTCTGCAGGGTTTATGGGGGCTTGAAATTTTGCCAGGTTCTCACTTAATAGCAGGAGATTAGCCTTACAATAGTTCCTGAATATTCCATGTTCAGCTGGGGATCCAGGTTTTACTTTTACTTCAAAGGAGACCATTTTGTGGTCTGACTTACCAGGGAAGGAATTACAGTAGGGGATGTGCAGCAGCCCCAGATCCAGTATGGTTGCAACCCTGGTTGATGTATTGACTATCTGGTCCAGGGAGTTTTTGTTTACAAAATCCAGGAATCTCTGTGCATGTATGTTTGGTGTCATATAGGATTCCCTTCCCAGTTAATAGTGGGGTAATTAACATCACCCTTGGTGTTGGGTTGGATGGTTAGTGTTTCTAATAAGTTTAAATACATGGTATGGGTTTCCTGGGTAATAGAGGGGGACCTATAGCTTGCAAGGAAGTGGTAGTGGATTTTACCTATTGTGATTTCAACATGGAGCAGCTCAAGTGCATTGTCCTGTTTGACCAGCCTTGAAGTATATTTATTTTTGATGGAAATAGAAACACCTCCACCTTTAGTTCATGCCTATAAAGTAGATGGCCTGAATGTGTGGAAAGCATTATAACCTTGAACTGTTGGTGTGCTCTTCACAGCTTCAAACTATGTCTCAGTGACCGCACAGACACCAGCATTCTCTGGGGTAAAGAGAGCTTCTAGGGAGTGGAGTTTTTTTGTTTAGACTCCTAGCATTGAGCAGTAATACCTTTAGATTTTCTTGGTTTTGATTTGCTATGTTGGAAGTACTTTCAATTTGGCATTGTCTAAAAAGGCACTATGGGGGAAGACAATGTTTTAGCCAATATGCAAAAGCCTAGAGGGGAGAGGTGCAGACCATCTCTGGCAAAGCAGCATGGTCTGTTGACCATCTCCTTCCATGCTGACAAATATTGCACCCCCTTAGAATGGCACCAGAAACTAAGCCAATTATTAAAGTCAATCATCTTTTGTTCATATTGTGGCATCATCCTTGGAGAAGGTAAAATGCTGCTCAGTGCTAAGCTCATACCAGCCTGAGACATATTTTGAGAGCTCCATGATGTCTCTCTTCATATAGTCTAGGAAGGTACATCTCAGGTCATTTACTCCCACGTGGGCTATGAATGAGTCATACTGGCAATTGTGGTCCAGTGACCTAAGTGCATGAGTAATGTGGAGGATCCTAGCCCCTGATAAGCAATTGACCGTAACTTTCTCCTTACTCAGCCTGGTGAGAGGGACATCAGTGTCTCTCATGATGGAGTCTCCAATGACTAGAATGTTGGACTGTGTGGTGACTTGTGTTGATGTGGGTGTTGTTTTGAAAGATCTCATTTGGGGCTGCTGAGGGTTTTGTTATATGTACTTTGTCTAGGAGGCCTTGT
This sequence comes from Protopterus annectens, assembly GCF_019279795.1. Lineage (NCBI taxonomy): Eukaryota > Metazoa > Chordata > Ceratodontiformes > Protopteridae > Protopterus > Protopterus annectens. Next base: position 1,691,372,630 of record NC_056739.1, read on the forward strand.
TTGTTGGTCTATATAAAGCAGAAAGTAATAATATCAATTTCCTGACAGAGGAAACTATACCTGGAGCTCAACATGAAGGACAGTGATGTCCTTATCAGCTCTTGTTCTTCCAGAAATCAACTGTGAAAAAGGTTGGGAGTTGGTGGGTGGGAAGTTGAGGAAGAATAAAAATGGACAACACAGATGGAATGTTATGGTAAATACATAACTTTTTTTATCTGATGTTGTCAATTCTCATTAATTCCTCAGCTGTTGGGAAAGAGTCCCCAGCTACCTAAAACCCTGGACTCTATGGAAGGATATTCCTGAGCACAGTTGAGCCAAAGGCTGCTCTTCCCCTCAAGATTAGATCCAGTTTGTAATGAGTGACAAAGGTATGTAGATTGGCCCAGGTTGCAGCTACACATATGACATCCATGGAAGCCCTAGACATAATGATTGAAGAGGTTGTCATGGACCTAGCTGAATGGGCTGTTAAAAGGTTTTGGTAAGGTTAAACTCAACCTGTTGTACACAAATGATATGCAATCCATCAGCTATCTGGCTAAAGTTATCTTTGCAAATGATTTGCCCAATTTAGAATCTGCAAAGGACACAAATTGATTAGTCTTCCTAATTTCTTTCATGCTATGTAAGTAAAAATGTAATTATTTGTGAACATCTAATAAACTGAAGATACATTCACCTTTTTTTGCAAATTTAGGAAAGAAAACTGACATATTAATGGAGTGGTTGATACTGGATCCTGACACCATCTTAGAAATGAAAGGGTTAGTACATAATGTTACTCTATCCCTATGAAAAATCAAATAGGGAGGCTTAGAGAACAATACTTGAAGTTTTGAAATTCTTCAAGCAGAGGTAATGGACAGTATAAAAATAGTTTTCCAAGTCAGGAATTTAAGATCACATTTTGTTGTTGGTTCAAAGGGGGAATTAATTAATGCCAGAATTACTAAATGTAAATCCCATGATGGAGTAGGGTCTTTATGGGGGGGGTCTCAGCTGGAGAGTGCCTCTCAAAAAGGCCTTTGAAAGCATAGACAAAGCCAGGGAATGAATCTCAAATCCAACATGAAAGCTAGAGATTGCTGCCAACTGAACTTTAATGATTAAGGAGCTAGTTCCTTCATTAAAAATCATTGCCAAAAATTACACTTTGTAAGGGGGCTGAGAATGGTCAATATTTTTCTGATGAGCCCAAAAACAAACCTTTTCCATTTACTTCTGTAAGGTTTTCTTGTTGAAGCTTTATGAAAAGATAAAAGTAGAAGATGGACAGGGGAAGAAAGCACTGGTTGTCTGGCTATTAAAGGTAGTGGAGAAACAAACTTGTCATTTTGAGGTTTGAGATATCCAGATGACTCATGCCTGTCAGGTGAGACAGGAGGTCTGGAATCGGATCCAGAATCCAAGGTGGGTAAAGTAGATGAGGCCAAAGAAAGGAGAACTAAATCTGCTGAGGCCAGTAAGGTGCAATGAGGAAGACTTTGCTCTTCAACTGGGCAGCTTTCTGCAGAAATTTGGGAATTAGGGGAGTTGGGGATAGGCATACAGAAGACCACGGGGGCCTATTGTGAAGGAGAGTATCCCTTGGTGATTCCTTAGTGGGGAGATCAGGGCAAAGAAGCTGATGCACTTTGTGTTTTGGGAAGATGCAAAAAGATCACAGCAAGGTTGACTCCATTGATGGAAAATCATTTTTACCACTTTCATTTTGAGATACCGCTCATGAGGTAGTAGGATGGACCTGCTCAATTTGTCTGTCACACTGTACTACCCCGGAATGTGTGCTGCTGTCAGAAAATGGTTGGAAGAGATCACCCATTGCCACACTCTGAGGGTTTCTCTACAAAAAGGCTAAGACCTGGTTCCTCCTTGTTTACTGATGTACCAAACTACTGACATGTCCATCTGAACTGCAGTTGTCCTAAAAGGGAGAAACCCTTGGAAGGCCTGCAACTCTAAGAGCACCGCTTACATTTCCAGGACACTGATATGCATATTGGCCTCTTCAGGGGACTAAGTGCCTTGAACCTTTTTCCCCAAAAAGTGCCCCCCCACCCAATCTGCAATGCATCCATGGTCACTATGGCCTTGGAGCTGAGGAAGAATTAAAGGAAGGCCTTGCAGAACCTGATATGATCAAATCCACCACCAAAAGTATCTCGTATGCCTGAGTGATTATTTGGGTTGATGTGTTGGTCAAGAACAGACCACTGTGTTGCTAACATCCACTGAAGAAATCTCATGTAAAATCTTGCTACAGGAGCTAGGACTATAGCTGCCGACAATGATCCCATGGCTTGTAGAATCAGGCTAAGATTGTGGTACTGTGATTTATTTTCTTGACCTGGAATCTGATCATTTGTACTCTTGAGAGAGGAAGAGATGTCATTGATACTGTGTTGAAAATTGATGCTATGAATTTCAGTGTTTGAAATGGTTGTAGGTGAGATTTGTTGTAATTTATGGTTACCCCTGGATGACACCAAGTCTGGAGTGCCTGATCTCATTAGTGGAACATCGGGAAATTTACCTACAGATGGAAGTGGAAGAGAAAAGGGAATTATATAATCTTTTTTTAAATAATCCTCTGCATCCACATATATTTTGTGATGTCTAACTAAGCTCTCTGGTGCAGGGATAACTGACCCCTGATTGCCTCCAAAGGGGGACAATTGGGCCTATTTTCAGGAGCACTGGTAGGATCTGTCAGAGAAGAAATCTCTGGATGCTTGGTTCTGCAGGCCTCCTTGCACACAGGCATTCCTCCCTTTTCCCCTGGGGGAACTTTATCAACATGGATCTTGGAAAAGACCCTGGGTCTTTCTGAACCACATTTTTCTACCACTTCATTGATTCATAGAAAAGGATCTTTGAGGGATCGAAAAATATACACCCACTGCACAGATGGTCTTTCTGTCTTTCACAGACCCAGACAGTGTGTCGGGCCAAACAAAAAACTGTTGCACTGACAAATGAGGACTTGAAGGGCTCCGCAAAATCACACAAGCACATCTAGGCAAGCCTCCTGATGGAAATGCCTGAACCTGCCACCCTTGAGACACCTTCAGCTGCATGCAAGAAAAGCCTCATGGAAGAATTAGAAATAGATTTTAGGCAGCCAACTGTGTGGCCACAGAAGTCTGAGTCTCAGCAGGAGTGGTCCCCAAAACGGAATTTGACAGTTCCTTTATCAAGTCCCTTTGTAGTCTTGTAAAGTGTGTCAGGTATTTAGTGATCTGACAGCAAAAGTTGCTGAAGCATAAACAAGCTCTCCAAATCTGTCCAATGCCACAGACTCCCTGTTACAGGGATGAGCAGAGATCCTCTACTCGCCATGTTCCTACTTGGTGGCCATCACTACGATCATAGCAACTATGGGCACACTCCTTTGCTCCAAAATTCCCTACCTACAGGTGGAGCCAGAATCTTAGCTGGTCTTTTCGATAATGGCTCAGCTGTGTCAGGTTCCTTCTATGCCTGACTACAGATCAGGTCAAAGAGCTCATTGGCAGGCACAGTTACCCAGGAGGTAGACAAGCTAGTTCCAAAAGCCTCCAGGAATAGTGATTCCTCTGGAGAAGGGTTATCGGAGGACCAATCATACCTCTGCTTAAGGAGATCAAGGATGTCTCTGAATGAGATATCTTAAGTGGTGATCTCAGGGACCTTTCCCCTTCATTGAAATCAGTATCTTCGGTGATGGACTCCTAAGGGGAGTCCAAGTGCCTTCTCTTGCACTACCTCTTCCTAGGAACTTACTTAATGGGATGCTCCAATTAAGTGTTAGAAGAGGCTGTAACACCCTGCTGGATAGCCTGGAGACTTTGAGCTGACTGTCCCTGTGGCATAGAATATGTGACTCAAGGAGCAGAGACATCTGGGATCCAGAAGGAAGATCTGAGTGAGGAAGAAATCGTCTGCCTTGCTGAAGCAGAGAAAACTCTTCCTATCACCTCAAAAGCAGAGCATCCCAGAGAGAAAATCACCCAATGGAGCCAAGAAACCATAGATCCTCCCCATTATCTCTGCCTGCCCTGAGGGCATTACACCCAAGGGGGAGGTCAAAGCTGAGCTGTCCAGTGCCGAGGCTCCAAGGGGCAGAGACATCTTCAACAAATTCAGAGTCAACTCAACCCCTCAGATCTTAAAGGGATGGTACGGCTCCAAGAGTCATCTAGCTGTGAAACCATCCAAGTCAGAGTACTCAGAGACTTCACTTTTTGATTTGGAGGGTTGTGCCTCAGCCTCCAGCAACAGCTTCAGAGAAAGATGTAGGGAGTAGCCCCTTCAAAATAAGCTTATTTTTTCTGTCCTCAATGGCAAGCAGATTAATGTTTTTACAGATTGGAGAGTCTACCTGCAGATGATCTGGGCCCAAACAATAAACACATAACAAGTGAGCATCGGACAAGGGCAACTTGCTCCCGCAGTTTTGGAACTTCTTAAATTCAGAACAGTCTTTTTCTGACATCTTAAACTAAAATATTAAGAAAAGGAGTATGAGGAAAAATTTTTTTTTAAGGCAGGAAAAGAAAGAAAATACCAGTGATGGTACAAGAATTACATTAGAAAGGGAGGAAATATAAACAATTACCAACAATGGTAAAAAAGGACTACAAAGAGTTTAAGAAGGGGAGGATTTATAGTGTAGAAAAAGATAAACTGTTATAGAAAAATATAAAGTTGAAAAGACTTATCATTGTATCCAATTGCTCGAGAGCGCAGGGTGACAATGTCTAATCATGAAAGCGGCAAACGAGATCTGAGGTATGTTAGCAGTTGGTGCATTATGGGTAAGGGAGGAGCCTGAGAGCTTTTTGGTGACCGCGAGCTAAAGTAACAGCGGAGTTGGATCCAAACCCAAAAGTTGAGGAATGAATGAAAATTGACATCAGACCAATTACTATTTTTTTAAACACCTTTATTGAATTGTCCCTTATGACATAGGCAAATTTACATTCATATAAAAGTAATCAAACTATATTAACATAACAAACATTATACTTAGCATATACTGCTATATATCATATAACCTAAGCAATATTACATAAATTATTCAATTTCTGCCTTTTTTTTTAAACAAGAAACATCTTCATTAAACCATGACTTACTACATAGACAGTTATAAATTCACACAGACTACAGAGAAGAAAATCCTGAGCATATCTAAACAATCCAACCTTGGTTTGTGATTTATTGATCTCTACTGTTAAAAAGAAGTGCAACTGAGAGCGGTACTGAAGGCATTTACAGCTTTTGTCTTGCAGAACTTGTATGGTCAGAACAACTCTGCTGTACTTACTTTAGTATTTAGTTGTATATTGGTTGTGTGACTTTTTTGTCATAGAAGTTGATTTAAGTTCTCTTTGAATTCTGTGGTTACTGATTTTGAGTATTCTTTTCTTTTACAATATTTTATTAATTTGAAGCTGAATATGGATTCCTTAAATGAGTATGCAATTAATGATTTGCTAATGCACAAATATCTTGTACAGTGTAATAAATGCTGCTATGCATATCTAAATTTAACAGCTGATAACATTGGTGATCTGTGTTCCTCATTTCAAAAGTTGGATGGATTTGCTTACCATTGTTAGAAGTAAATCCAGACATAATGATGATTGAACTGTTATTTCATATATTAATGACTGGGTTGGTGAGATAAAAAAAAAAAAAGTTATGTTCTTACCATAACGTTCCATGTGAATTGTTCATCTCGTCTTTGTTCTTACACACACGGGTTCAGAGCCGGTCCTCTGCTCTGAGTCGGCCACATCACCAGCTTCGCATCTTCGAGAAAGCTCGAGGTAGAGTGCTATCCCATGATCCTCTGGTGTCAATCCTCAGATCTAGTTTGCTAACACTCGAAGAATCCTACTAGTTTCTGTGCCCTAGCGCACAGAAAAGCTACTACACTGTCTAATACTTTATCATAAAGTAGAGGAGAAAAGATGCCATACCTGAAGTACAGTAGGAAGCTCAAGAACACCCACATGTAGAGAAGACCGAACTCAGCTCAAGACATGCCTGTTCTCCTAGACCACAGGATGGGGGATGGAGGGGGAAAATGTAAGAACAAAGGCGAGATGAACAATTCACATGGAACGTTATGGTAAGAACATAACTTCTTTATGTGAAATTGTTCGATCTTGCCATTTGTTCTTACACACATGGGTAGCGTTCCTAGCTCCTTTATCCTGGGTGGCTCAAGGGAGAACATTCCTGAGAACAGTGGAACCAAACGTAGCCCTGTCTCTGGAGTTTTTATCTAATTTGTAGTGGGTAATAAAGGTATGTGGTTTCACCCAGGTTGCCACCGCACAAATGGTATCTAATGGTAAGCGAGCGGCATGGGCCAAGGAAGTAGCAACTGCCCTCGTAGAATGAGCTCTAGGATTAAAGGGGAGCTGTTGTTTTGATTCTGCATATACGAAATTTATACAATCCGATAGCCATTTGGATAAAGTAACTTTCGCTATTGCTTGTCCCTTTTTTTGGTCAGCATAAGATACAAATAGTTGGTCTGATTTTCTGTATTCCTTAGTCCTGTCTAAATAAAATCTTAGCTGCCTGTGGACATCCAACTTGTGCAGCATGTATTCCAGCTTATTAGAGTGATTTTTAAAGAAGGTGGGTAGTTCAATGGATTGATTAATGTTTTGAACTGAACAAATCTTTGGAAGGAAGGATGGATTGGTGCACAATGTAACTCGGTCTGGGTGAAAAATCATGTATGGGGGCCGGACAGACAAAGCCTGCAACTCTGAAACTCTCCGAGCGGAAGTGATGGCAACCAGAAAGAGCATCTTCCATGATAAAAATTTGAGAAGAGTTGTGGCGGCTGGTTCGAATGGGGGCAGCATGAGCTGTGATAACATCAGGTTAAGATTCCATGGGGCGACTGGATCACGAAAAGGAGGACGTAGGTGAAAGGTACCTTTCATAAAGGCTTTGAAAAGTCTGTGGGACATGAGAGAATTATCTCCTAGACCAATATGAAAATTGGATATAGCCGCCAGCTGTACCCTTATCGTGGAAGTAGAAGCTCCTTCCTGAAAGAGTGTGGAAAGAAACTCTAATATATTGTGTACTCGAGCCCCTGATGGATCTATACCCTGTTGTGAGGCCCAGTATGCAAAACGCTTCCATTTGCTATTGTATAACTTCCTCGTGGATGGCTTATGGGAAGATACAATGATCTGCTGAACTGCAGGGGACAGTAAGTTTGACCTGGCTAAGATGGGAAGCGGAGCAGCCAAGCTGTCAGTTTGAGGGACTTGAGAGATGTGTGGGGAACTCTCGACGAGTGCATCAACAGGTCTCGCACTGGGTCCAGAATCCACGGTTCGTCCATCTGATGAGTTTGAAGAAAGGGAAACCAGATTTGTCGAGGCCAGAATGGGGCTATCAAAATTATGGTCCTTTCCAGATGTTTGGCTTTCTGCAAGAATTTGGGGATTAACGGGATAGGAGGAAAAGCGTAAAGGAGACACGGGGGCCAATCGTGTACCAGTGCATCCCTGGGGGTGCCCCCCGGAGGGGGTAGTGGGCAAAGTAGCTTCTGCATTTGGCATTCAATGGGGATGCAAATAGGTTGCAGCAAGGCTGGCCCCATCTGTGGAAAATCATTTCTGCTACTTGAGGTTTGAGGGACCACTCGTGGGGCAACAGGATGGCTCTGCTCAACCTGTCCGCAATCACAGTGGATGTCCCCAGGATGTGCATTGCTATCAGAAAGCGTCCAGTGGACACAGCCCATTGACAAATCCTGAGGGCCTCTCTGCACAATGGATAGGACCTGGTTCCCCCTTGTTTGTTTATGTACCAGACTACTGACATGTTGTCTGTCTGAACTGTCACCGTTCTCAGAGGCAAGGACTTGTGAAAGTGCTGCAATGCTAGAAACACTGCCCTTAGCTCTAGGACATTGATGTGCAGATTGTATTCCAAATTGGACCATTGACCTTGGACTGTTCTTCCCTGAAAAAGCCCCCCCCCACCCTATCAGGGAAGCGTCCATGGTCACAGTCGCTGTAGGACTGGGTAATACGAACGGTCGGCCTGTTATTAGATCCTGACTGTGCATCCACCAAAGGAGGTCTCGTTTGCAAGAGCCTGTGATTAGGATTTGGTGAGACAGTGGGAGCTGTCGGTACAACCACTGGGCAAAGAGCATCCACTGAAAAATCCTCATATGCATTCTGCCTAGGGGAACTACAATAAGGGCAGCTGCCATCATTCCTAGGACTCGTAGGATTTGTCGTGCAGGGACTTTCTTGCTCTGAAGAAGGATAATAATTTGAGTTCTGAGGGCTGATACCCTTAATGGGGGGAGATTGACTCGAGCCAGGGAAGTGTCCAAATCTGCCCCTATAAATGAGATACACTGACAGGGCGATAGTGCAGACTTTCCAAAACTGATTGTTATGCCTAGAGAGGAGCAAAGGTTGATGGTGTAATCCCTGGCTTGCACAAGGTAATACTCAGTGGTGGTGGATAGGAGCCAGTCGTCTAGGTAAGGAAACACCCGGAATCCCATCTGTCTCAAGTGAGACGCTACTACTGCCATGCATTTGGTGAACACCCTGGGGGCTGTGGTGAGGCCAAAGGGCAGAGCACGAAACTGGTAGTGACTGGCTCCCAGCCAGAAGTGCAGATGATCTCTGGACGCTCTGGCAATCTTGATATGGTAGTACGCGTCCTTGAGATCTATAGAGCACATCCAGTCACCCTCCTGTAGGAAAGTAAGCATCGACTGAAGCGTGACCATCCGGAACTTTGCCTTCTCCATGAAGGTGTTGAATTTGCTGAGATCCAAAATCAGTCTCCAGTCCCCTGTTTTCTTCGGAACTAAAAAGAACCTTGAGTAAGTTCCGGATCCTATTTGGTCCGCCAGGACTGGTTGGATGACTGTTTTCGAGCAGCCTTTCTATCTCTACAACTGCCTGGTCTCGCAGACTGGGTGGAACATCTGGGAGCTTTCTGGGGGAAGGTGGGGTTTTTATAAAGGGAATATTGTAGCCTCTGGTAACTATGCTTTTTACCCAGGAATCTGATGTGAGATTTAACCAGGCCTCCGGTATAAAGCTAAGCGACCCCCGACTGCCTCCAGAGTAGGACAGTCGGGCCTGCACTCAGGAGTGCTGGAAGGTCTCTCTGTCGCCCTGATTTTGCGGACCCCCTCTGCTGCCTGGGCAGCGTCTTCCCTTTCTTGCCCCTTCTCTGCCTCTGGAAGGGGTATCACTCTGAGTGGGCTGAAAGGATCCTCGAGTCTTTCAGAACCATATTTTTCCACCTCTATTCCCTTTGGGGTATGGTCTAGATGGGGTGGAAAAACAGACCCCTATGGCAGACAGGGTCTTCCCTTCTTGCTCGCACCTAGTGAGGGTCTCCTTTACTTTGGGGCCAAACAAGGAAGCACCATCAAAGGAGGCGTTTGTAAAGGAAGACTTGAAAGATTCCAGAAAGGAGCAGGCGCAACCAGGATTGCCTCCTCAGAGCAATCGCTGAAGCTGCCGCCCTACTCGATCCTTCAGCTGCGTAAGAAATAAGCCTCATGGATGAGTTCACAATGGAGTTGAGGGTATTAAGCTGTGCTGTCACTTTTTCAGAGACAGCAGCATCTGTGTTACCCTGGAGAGTATCTCCGAGTTTCTTAAGGAGATC